>NC_048218.1:93058685-93175214 GCF_002007445.2 Ailuropoda melanoleuca
GGGGCGGTGAGGTGGGTGTTTGTGCTGGGGCGGGGGGGAGTCTGCTTCTCTCCCTCTCCCTCTGCCCCTCCATATGTTCATGCTCTCTCTCTCTCTCTCAAATAAATAAATAAACCTTTAAAAATAAATAAATAAAGGAATCATTTTTCTCACATATGAGTATTCCTTTGAATAATTAGGTAAAAATGAATGCAATGAAAGTGGGGCAAAGAAAGTCAGAGACTGTGGGTAAGGGGAAATAAATGGCTATTCAATAAGTAAAAAGTTTTCCAACCTTATTTACAATGACAGAATTTAAGTTAAAACTATATAGGGATCTGCCTTTCGCTTTTCAGTTTGGAAAACAAAATCTCATATTAATCTATCACATTAATAAGAATGTAGAGAAACCTGCTTTTTCATGAATCGATGTCAATAAACTGGAACAATTTCTATGGCAAACAATTTGACAATACCCGAACTTATTAGACGTGTGCAGCCCTTTAACCAAGCAATTCTGCTTCAGAGAATTTATTGCACAGATCTGCGTGTTCATGCGCAGAATGACACGACCTCACCAGTTACTGCGGAGCTGCCTTTCATGCGAGCATTAAAACAATCTAACTGGGCTTTAGTGGGAAGCAAGACATTAATTATACCTTCTCCACAAAGGAGAACATTATGCTGCTGTTAAAAGGATGCAGTATAAATTAGGAATTTTATTTTCTCACAAGAAAGTCCTCTGCCGCTACCACACTGACACCATTTATGCCGGCAAACGTTTATCCAGGCTGCTTCTTTCTTTCATTACTTTTCAGTGAGTGGCTTACCACTTACTTATTGTGGATGGTTGTCCCCTTTCTTACATCTTAGTGACATTTCAGGCAGAGAGAAGTGGAACTGTACATTCTGCACCCTTCTAAAGAACATTCCCCGAAGCCTTATCAGCGTCTGCTTCCCCTTCACTGGCCAGAACTCTATTGAATAGCCGCTCAAATCACAAGGCATCTTGGAAATATTGTATTTTAGCTGGGCACATATTTACCTGGAAGAGAATAAGCTTCCATTATAAGGAAGAAGAGACTGTCGGGGATTGGGTAAGGAAAGTGTGTGTGTGCGCGCGGGCATGCACACGCATTTGTGCACACTGATGTATGCAGTGGATGTGCACAAGAAGAAATGAGAAACGGGGGTTTTAGCTTCCTCTTAGGAGGAAAATTGAAAATTACAGGTAAGAGTAAAGATTTCCTTTTTACTGTATAATCTTTTATAACTTTTGAGTTTTGTACTTCAGATACATATTATTTATTACAAAAATATTTTAATTAAAAACGGTGCCTCTTTTTAAAGTGCTTTTCAACAAAATTCTTCAAAATGTCAAATTCACATCATTTCTTAATCAGGTGCTTTCATATCACAAGTGTAGTACTACCATATAATTTGCGCCATTAAAAAAATCTATTAACCCCTTCACGGACAGAAGGATTTGGGCTAAAACTTCAGTTTGGTGGGTAGTATGGCTCCGAGGAAATTAGTGGCAGTTCTCTAAGCTCCTGTTTTCTCATGTACAACATGGGGATAAGGTTATTGTCGGAACATGAAACTAGATAATGTATGTCTTGCGTTTGGCATAGTACCGAGCAGGCAGGTGTTTCACAAATGGTGTCTACAATTTCTATTATTATAATAATCACCATTCCTGAGAACATTCCTATGAGGTTGTGTATTTTCTCTCTAAATAGCACGAAGAGGAATGATATAAAGATTGGCCAGCTTAGAAATAGTACAATAACAGGAGAGCTGTCATAAGGAGCAATAGTCTATCTTATGTCTTAACCACAATCTGACAGCATCATAGTTTCTATGAGTTTTATATCACGTGATATAAAAGCAGTTAATTCACTAGGCTTCTGTAAAGTAGATATATCTTCTATGTTGAGTACTATTAATGTTAGGTTCTGGGCACTGCAATTGAATAATCAGTCTTAAACACATTTCTGCCAGATTAAAAGGGAATTGAAGTTACTTTTTTTTTTTAAAGATTTTATTTATTTATTTGACAGAGACAGAGACAGCCAGCGAGAGAGGGAACACAGCAGGGGGAGTGGGAGAGGAAGAAGCAGGCTCATAGCAGAGGAGCCTGATGTGGGGCTCGATCCCATAACGCCAGGATCATGCCCTGAGCTGAAGGCAGACGCTTAACTGCTGTGCCACCCAGGTACCCGGGAATTGAAGTTTCTGATTTAACTACTAATATGTAACACCCTAACTTTCATTGGAAATTTGTTGGAAAACTGACTTTCCAAAAAAATAAGGATACCTCAAAATATAGAATTTGTTAGGCCCAAATTCTAAATACCATTATTGGAATATGTCCCACAAGTCAAATGCAATAGATTGTGATTGAAAAAAAAATCCTTCAGATTGTTAATAATTTTATAAAGAGGGGCGCCTGGGTGGCTCAGTCAGTTAAGCATCTGCCTTTGGCTCAGGTCATGGTTTCAGGGCCCTGGGATCGAATCCCACATCACATCCGGCTCCCTGCTCAGTGGTGAGTCTGCTTCTCCCTTTCCCTCTGCCTCTCCCACTGCTTGTGCTCCCTCACTCTCTCTGTCAAATATAAATAAAATCTTTAAAAAATTAATAAATAAAAGACTAAAGCCATTTATTAAACTTGGCTTTCTTTTGCTATTTCCCACAAAAGAAACAAAGATTTTCTATCACCTAAAAAGACACTTTTACCCATAAATATGAGAGAAGAAAATCAGCTGGACAAGTAGGTACTGGGTGACCAGTGAAGCTCAAACCCTTTTGTCATCTCAGCTGCACACTACACCCATCAAATCTGTTCCTTTCAGGGTGGGAGGGAAGATGAAACATTCCATGTTTTTTTCTTAAAGGTTGCCTGCAAATAGTGGAAACTTTTAAAGTTAAACCTTTGAAGACCAGGGGTCTGATCTACTGTTACAGTGTGCCTAGTTCAATATTTAACATAGTTGACTATTTCAGGATCTTACTGTTTTTCTTTTTTAATTAAATATATATTAAACTTGAAGAGTGTCTAATATTGATTTAATTCTGCAAGCATATGAGGTCTCAGAAATCTTTGTAAATCAACAATATATTCAAAATTTCCACTTTTTTCAGAAATTGGAAATAGCATTTCTAATACATAAGCAAGGCAACTGAAATAAAGAAATTCGATTTACCCCAAGGCTCTTGAAATGCTAGAGTAACAGCCTTAAAAAGTAACCAAATTTTAGTCAGTTGTTTAGAAAGGTTGTCTTTAACTCTTGGCCAAAATATGCAAGTCTTGCAGTTTTCCAAACCATTAACTGTATCAGCAACACAGATACATGGGGCGGAATGTTGAAACCACAAGGGGCTGAATATATTTCTTTGTGCTCCCTTATCACGTGTCCTTCACTAGCATGGCTGTGTCTTACACATTTCCGTCTTTGAGATGTTCACTTAGCTTCCTCCTTCCTCATTCCAACACCCCTGGGGAGGGTTCTGAAGGGGGAAGGGATTGTAGTAAGCTCAAAAGAAGGAAACAGCTAAATAATGCTCATTGTAAGCCTTATATATTTGTATACTAAGGCTGCTGTTTCTATAGTAAACATTGTGGCATTCATTTCAGATTCTTTTAGTAGGTAAAAATTTTAGGGTTGGAAGCATTTCTTTCATCATTCTTTCAAAGCACCAGCAAACTTTTAGGTTTTCACAATTTGCACATGTAATCCTTAAAAGGAAAAGAGGTACCTCAGTGAGGGAGCATATGTGAGAAATAGGGAGGGGGCTGGGGAGGGAGAAGGGAAGAAAACAATGTTAGGTTATACAACTCTTGTATCCTTAAAGACAGCTTGGAGACATGGAAACCATATGTGAATTTTTAGCTAATAAAATAAAATGCCAAAATGTGGTGGCTAAAGCTATTGCACCCAAAATGTAATTGGACATATGCTCATTTACTTGCTTATAATCAAAACATTTAAAAAACTGTTTTGAACTCAAGCTAGGTGTAAGTATTGGACTAACTTAATTTATGTAATTATCTCACATGGAAAGAATGCATTTGTGCCATAGTGTTATTATTCCATTAAGAAAAGTAAACAATGTATAAGCTGGAATAGATAATACTTAAGCAAAACCAAAAAGTTCCTATTGCCCATGCTCAAAAGAGGAAAAGAATTTATTAATTTCACACAGAAACTATTTTCCAATGAACATGCTATTTGGCTCGTGTGCTTGCTATAGATTTATCATGTTCACGCAAATGAATGTCAGTCTGTTTAGGTAATCAATGCAAATTTCATTTCGTTAGTCAAAAATAACAGCTTTTACAAGTCTGGAGAAATTGCCAGAATGTCAGGCTTTGGTTGCTAAACTCAGTTTATGTACTTCATGGATCTAAATTTCTCATGTGAACTCATTCAAGAATACCAAAATAGTATTGGGTTTCCCTCACCCAAAGGCCCTTTTTAGTTGGTCAATTTATTTATCTTTATTTACTTATTTGTTTGTTGGTTGATTAGTTAGTTGGTTTATTAAGCACTTACAAAAAAACCCCACAGTTATTAAAAAAAAATATGATCCTGAAATAGGTTATAACGCAGGTATTAATTAAGGATTGTATATAGTAGAAAAAGCAAAATAAAAATCAGATTTTTAAAAATTTAAATTACAAGGGATGATAAGAAATTTACTTAAGAATAAAGAACTGTTGACATGTTTTTATTATTTCAGAAAACATTTAAGTAGGAACTTTAGAAGAGGCCAGATGACAGAATTAAATGGAAAAAAATCAAAACTCAAATTTTCTTCCTCAAAACAAGGTAACATAAGAAATTAAACAAACACATATGAAACATGTACAGATGTTTGTAAAGCAACTTTTCAGCCTACGTAACAGCAGAATCCAAGCTGAGTAGCAATGGCAGGACTTGACAGTACACCGTGCTCACACACTTCTGTGACGTCATGTCATCAATATCTACATATATGCTTGGCCAAGAATTCACAAGCCATCTGTCTGTGTATGATCAATAACTCCTTGAAAACTTGTTCTATATTTATGATACAAAGAATTATCACAGGGTGAAGTTCGTCAGCAGAAATATTTTTGGAGACGGTTAATTGGAAGATAGATTGATGAGAGACCAGCGGTGAGGACATGTCCCGGAGGCGTAACTGTAGAAGGACAATCGCAAGGCTGGGGAAACAACGTAGGATCTAGAAAGAGGAACAGCAGAAGGCTAGAGGAAGATGTGCATGTTAGAAGATAATGTTGAAAGTCAAAGAACCTTTTAAGGTGTTCAAAAGAAAAAAAAATGTAATTGTCTTGAATTGAAATCTGAAAATAAAGCCAGTTGATTCTACCCTTTAAATTCCGTATTGAAGCTCTCAAATACATTTTTCTTTACACAACTGGCTGGACATGAGGAATAAGCAGCATGGGGTTTCTAGAAAGAAGACATGTAGATGAGCTTACGGTTAATTTTCCAGTTTGACATTCAAAGTGGACTGCGCAGAGACTTCGCATGAAATGACTAAGGCATGTATTGGTTTATGTCAAGTGTAATGGACAAGAGGACTCTGTCTCCTACCGTGGAGCCATATTGAATTAGAATTGTGCCCTCATGGCATCTAGAGCACAGGAACTCAACTGCTGAAAAGTCGACTGATGGATGGGAAAAATATGAATCAAAATATATGAAGAAAAAAGAATCATAAGATCATACCAATTTATAGCAAAGCTAAAGATGACAGAATAAGAATGAAAATGAAAAATAAGTTTATTTCATTTTCCCTCTCTATAAAAGAAAACCATGTCCTTAGGAACAGAGGGGAAAAGACCCCGATTCAATGTTGGAACCAAATCGAGAGCATCTGTGTCATCTCTGAATTTATACTGAAGGGGGAGTAGATCTTCCCAAATCACTGTCCATTGACCAGGGTGCCAACTCGAAAGCTCCAACAAGAAATTTTCAAAGCCGAGTCAATGTTTTTCAGCCAAGTTTACTGATGGTTGTTCAAACTTCCAAAACCAAACTTTGAATATAAATGACATATACTGAAATATATAAATAATATATACATATAGGTTGCATTCTCCCATTTATTAAATGCTAATTATATGCCAGGCAATATGTCAAGTGACCTAATTATATCCTAATAGTTAAGAATAGGAACTTTCAGGTCAAACGGCCTATGTGAAAATTCTAACTTTGTCATCACTAACTTTGTTACCTTCAGCCAGGTGTCCTTTCTCTTAGTCTCTTCATCTTTGTAATCCAGATAATAATATTTGCTTTATACCTCAAAGGATTGCTGTGAAAATTAATTGGAATGTTACAAGGAAAATGCTTGGAATAGTGGCCAACATATAATAAGCACTCAGTAAGCACGACACGCTAATCCTCACCATGCTACAAAGACGTGAAAATTGAAGTTTATTGATTTTAAGAATTTCGTGGGAGTTCATCCATCCAGCTAGTAGTCGGGCTGCGATTTTAACCTGGGCACGTCTGGCTAGCCGGTCTTCCCAGTGCTTCGTTACTTCACATTCACAACCTGGACCTCTGCCGTACCCTGCAATTGGCCTACCAGGTGTTGGTACACAGAAATGGGTCAGCCTTCCAGAGCTCCATCTCCCTCCTGCACAAAGACTGTCAAGCATTCCTTACTCTCCTCTGACCTCTGCAGAATTCAGTGAACCTAATCTACGGATCCAAAAACTTAACTCGTTAAAAAAAAGAGAGAGAGAAAGAGTTCAAATTTCTTCAGAAAAACCGGAATGGTTCTTCAGTTTGTTTGTTTGCTTAGGGTCATGTAACCTTCCAAAGAAAACAGTTCAGATTTTGGAGAGAAGTTGATTTTTGGTGTTAAAAAAAATGACATGATAACTGGACAGAGCTGGCTCCAGAGAGGGCAACAGCATATAAAATCATGAGACACTTCAACCATCCTGTTAAAGTTAGAAAAATCCATTACCAAGTTGTAGAAGGAAAACAACTTGCGGAAATATCATCGAGGGCCGACCGTTTCCAATCACTGGTACTCCATTCATTATATGCTTGAGTGGTTCCAGGAACAACAGAAGACCGTGCACTGTTACAATGCCAAGGACAAGAAAGGCAGCTCAGCCTGTCGGGCTGACTTCCCCTCGCAGCAATCCGAACATTTCAGGCCTCGCTTCCCTTGCCCAGATGAGTTAGTCACTAGGGAAGTGAAGCCATGGCCAAGGACTCCTTTCTCAGAGAAGACTCACTGCTCTCTTGTGAACCATCGCCTGATTTCACATTCTTGAGGTCTAGCACGCACAAACTCTATTTGGAAGGGACAAGAATGACATGTCATTCCATCTACATTCTGCCTTCCCTTGGCTCTTTATTTTAAGAGCTTCCGTCAGGGGACCACTATCTTTATACGGTATCACTAATTCTTATACTACCCCTACAAAACTGTTGCACTGTTTAGACAAGGAAACAGATGCTTATGATATTAAGTTTAAAAGAGCATGGACTAGCAAGCAATAGAAACGGCGCTTGAACCCAGCTCTGTTGAACTCTAAAACCCATGACCTTTCACACAGCTGTTGAGCATGGTTTCGTGGGATGAAAAAGGCAGAATCCACAGTGGAGTGTAGGAAAAAAAAGGAAAAGTTTTGTTTGAGTAAATCCAAAAAATTGATGCCATTGAAAAAGTGGGACATTTCAGTGAGGAAAGTGTCTGGATAAGACAGAAAAAAAAAGTTTGTCTAGTAAATATTTTATCATAAAAGAATGGGTGGAACATGGGAAGATAGAATTTCAGCTTGCCTGGGGGTCCCATATATTAGCTTTAAGCAGACACATGGTCAATGGCCAAAATGAATAAAATATGCAGACATAATGAAGCATTATTGTAAAATTCCCGTTTAACATGCTGATTCATTTGCATTTGAGTTAAACTTTTAGACTGAAATCGTTGTTTTTGCTGACCTTAAGCGCACACATCCCAAACTTACTTCATCAATGTTGTAATATGTTTATGAGTTAAATCTTTCTAATGAGGCCTTAAATTTGGTGGAGAATCTTTAAATATTAAGTTTGGGTATTGTTTTGAAGTGAAGACCCTGATATTAAGACGGTTTTAAGGCTAACAGTAAAACCACGCTTCCAAAAATAAGAGAGCTCGTTGCTTACTCTTGAGATGGCATTATTTGTTCACGTATTTGAAATGATTGCTTAAATATGTTAGAGACTTTTGTAAAAAGAGTTAGCAAATGCCGTTTATCACACAGGGGTGCCTCCCCCTACAGTACAGCCCAGAGCTTTTTGTAGATGCCTATGCTCTTTGTTTTTTGTTTTCAGAGGGGAGGGTGGGGGAGGGGCAGAAGGAGAAGGAGAGAGAATCTTAAGCACGCTCCATACCGAGAATGGAGCTCCATGCGGGGCTCGATCTCACAACCGTGAGATCATGACCTGAGCTGAAATCAGGAGTCAGCCGCTTAAACGACTGAGCCCCCCCAGTGCCCCTAGATGCCTGTGTTCTTATCACTGGTTCTGGATTGAACCATGGTTAATTTGTCCCTTAGCCCTTTTGTCCTCTAAAAATAAATTGTCACTTAGAATAATAAAATTGGCTTTATTGATTCACTTTCTATCTTCCAGTCTTTTTAGGGTTTTGTCCTAATATCTCCAGCTCAAGAAAGAATAAATTTATGCAGGACTTGAGTTAGGGAACAGCTGGTATTGAAAATGTTTCTCTTCTTTAAGCCCTCTCCCTTCCTTATCCAAACAGAGAAAAGACAGATCTGTTTTTTCCTACTCAAAAGGAGTGGAGTGAAATCCAAGTCCTCCAAAAGAGAGACGGAATGCTGTTCTACCTCAGTACTCACTCCTACTTCAAACTTTAACGTTTGGACTCACATCATTTTTAGAACCTTAAACCATTTTTCAAAGACATTAGACTCCCAAGAGGTAGGTGACAATTAGTTCCAGTTTAAGCAAAATTTAAACACACAAATTTTAAAATAACAAAGCAAAACAAACAAGCTGGATACTCCTTTTCTCTTCCTTTTTAGACTGTGAAGTTACAACATTGAAAACAACCCAGAGTGTTCGCAGCATCACAGTCCGCACTCCTTCGACCCTCCCTCCAATCTCCCAAAAGGAGGTTTAGGAAGACACAAGCTGTTGAGAAGTTGCCAGTTAAGAAGTCAGTTTGGAAGCCACTTTAAGCCAAAGTTGCGTAATCAGAACTGTTGGTCTTAAGTATGTGTTTGAGTAATGTATTAAATGGCATTAACATGGACAGTAAAACTCTTGCATTATTTTCTTCCCTGGGGGCATATAATGCAAAACTTCATTGACTGGAGCCAGTTTGGTAAATGGGGCAGAAAATGCCTGCAGAACTGATGTAATGTCAAGAAGAAAGTGGAGCATAAGACGGCATATAAACTGCTAATGGTGTTGTTTCCTAGATTCTCCTTGTGCAGCAAAGGAATATCGCCGCTGCGTTTAAGGGAACAGCCCGCTTACAATTAAGGCACCAATGTGTGCGTTTCCCGGCACACACATGACTATGGGGCACAGATTAGAATTCATTTCATCAAGCTTTAATTTCATGTTCAGCCCCTTAAAAGTTCCATATCTTTTAAATATGCTGCCAGCAACCTGTTATCTGGTATAATGAAAAGCAGTGTAACCACTCACCAAATAAAATCCCATATAAAATCTAAACCTCAGTTTCACTTTTCAGGCACTGGTTTCATTGCTTCTTCCACTCACCCTTTCTCTCTGCCAGAGCCTCTAATGAGCAGCAACTCTGGCCAAGCTCTGCCAAGTTTGAGCAGGTGGGTTTGATGGGATGTGAAATGTAGTTTGCCTCTAACAAGACTACCATTCGCTGGCAAGACCACATGGATACTAGGCAGAGAGCGAGAAAGTCTAAGCAGATGTTTACAAACAAGAATGAAAATAAATCATACTGTTTAATAATACTGTATTATTCATTTAAATAGTACTCATTATATGTCATAGCACATTTAAAGGAATATTTCTGGAAAGATTTCCTTTTTATTTGGTAAACGTTAAATAGGTGGGTTTCTAGAGAGAGGAACACATTTCTTTTCCTCTTCACAAAGCCCAGAATAGCAGAATAGTTTGGATGATATAACCATGCATTCATTCTTTCATTTGCTTAAAAAAAAAAACCCCAAAACCAAGAAATTCCAAAATAATTATTTTTACTTATTTGTTAGACAAATCGGCGAATATAACCGTGGGATTTATGAAACAAAAACAAGATTATTTTATTGTTACTTTGATTTGACTATGCAGTAATTTTCTAACAGAAAGAACTTATATTTTCATAGTTAATACCATGTTTGGTTTAAATTATGCTCTATATATGTTATGAGAAGAAAGAAATATGCTAAAGAAACTCAAGGCTGAATGTGAGAATCAAAACAGATGATGTGATATGGAAAGCATTTTGAAAGTGGTGAAACATTTCACAGACTTACAAGCTTATTATTATCTTCAGAGGTAAGATGGCATAGGGGAGAGAGTAGACAGTGTGGGAAGTCAAGTACAAACTTTGTGACCAGCCAGCGTGTGGAGCTGTGCAGGTCATTTACCCTCTTAAAGACTTAGTTTCTGTTTATTTAAAAATTCCCTGTAATAACTGCCCTCTCTACCCACCACCCAAGCTCACCGTGAGAGTCAAATGTATTTAAAATCACTGCTTTGTACTGCAAAGCACAATAAGTAATTCTGAAATTTGTGAAATGTGTTCTCGATTATAGTCACCGTTTAGGAGAACTACAACACAATTTCAGAAATAAGGACATTTCAGGAGCCCACGTCCTACAAATGCAGGAATTCAAGTGCTTCAGAAACTTTCATTTATAAATGTGGTTAGTATTAATAAGAGACTCTATCCAATTAAAGTCTTTAGACTAGCAGTATAAACACAAATACAATTCACAGATTTTATTCATTGACTTGCTATACTGATAATAGCCATATTATTGTTTAAATTTACAGTTTTCCTTTAAATAGGTATAAAAGAATGTGTATAATGTATGCATTGTAAAGTGATACGAAATATAATAAGAAATATGTTATTAAGCACAAGAATGTACCCAACAGTGATGAGCCTAAGAACTAGGACAGAAGTAAAAATGTGTGTATTAAATAGACTCGTGGTAGAAATAGGGGAGATACTTACAAGGGTTTACCTGAAAAGAATTAGCACTACACCAGCAATGACTAAAACTTTCCATATCTTTTCTATCTGCAGTTGACCCTGGAACAACATGGGTTTAAACTGTGTGGGTCCACTTTTATGTGAATTTTTTACAGTACAGTACTGTAAATGTACTTTCTCTCCCTTATGATTTCTTAATAACATTCTTTTCTCTAGACTACTTTATTGTTAGAATACAGTACGAAGTACGCATAACCTACAAAATGTGTGGTAATCAACTGTTCATGCTCTCAAGAAGGCTGCTGGTCCATGGTGGGTTATTCGTAGTTAATTTTGGGGGGAATCAAAAGTTATACTCAGAATTTCAGCTGGATCAACTCTCCTAATCCCCACATTGTTCAAAGGTCAACAGTCTTGTGTTGTCAAATTCTTAGTTTCTGCCAATTGAGTGGGTAAAATGATGGCTATCGCATTTCATCTTAATTTTCATTTCCTTTATTACTACTGAGATTGAACTACTTTTCATAATTTTGCTTACCAAAAATCTTTCCTCTTCTGTGAGACTTCTGTTCATATCTTTTGCTCAGTTTCCTATAGAGTAATAGTATTATTGACTTAAGAGATTTCTTTTTAATACCTGAGATAATAATCTTTTGTTGGTTGTATGTATTGCAAATATCTTCTCAGAGCTTGTGACTTGTATTTTCACCTTCTTGTGAGGCACAGAAATTGTTAACGGAATCATATTCATCGATCTTTTCTTTGTGGTTACTGCTTTTATGCATTATTTACGAAAGTCTTCTTTACCTTAATTTCAGAGTGACCTCTTCTATATTCTTTTGAAAAATGTTTACAGTTTTGTATTTCATATAGAAATCTTTAAATAGGTTTAATATGATAAGAGGAGGATCCCAATTTAATTTCTTAATATAAATTGACTTTTTAAAGCTACATGTATCAAAGAGTCTTTCATTTCCTCAGCGATCTGCTATGCCGCCCCTGTATTTATCAAGGTTTCTTCTATGCCTGAACTCGTATTCTGTCCTGTGGGTCAGTCTGTGTATCCATGGTGTCCATACTACACTTTCTTATTTATCAAGGCTTTATCTTAATATCCGGTAGGACAAATCATCCCTCTTTATTCTTCCCCATTAATATTGCAGCTAATGTTGGCTCTTTTTTTCTTATATGGAAATATTAATATCTGGTTTAAAAATCCTACATAAAACTCTGTTAGAATTTTAATCAGAGGGGCGTCTGGGTGGCACAGCGGTTAAGCGTCTGCCTTCGGCTCAGGGCGTGATCCCGGCGTTATGGGATCGAGCCCCACGTCGGGCTCTTCCTCTGTGAGCCTGCTTCTTCCTCTCCCACTCCCCCTGCTTGTGTTCCCTCTCTCGCTGGCTGTCTCTATCTCTGTCGAATAAATAAATAAAATCTTTAGAAAAAAAGAATTTTAATCAGAATAGCGTTAAAGCTACAGATCCATTTGGGGAAATTTGATATCTTTATAACATTGACTATATCTTCATAGAAAATATCTCTCCATTAATTTAGCTCTTGGTTAAATTATTTGAATAAAGTTTTAAAATATTATTACATTAGGTCTTGCATATCTTTTGTTTGATTTCCTCTAAGAGATTATTTTTTAATTGCTTTTACAGCATTTAAAAACTATTTTCTGATCTTTGTAGTTACTCTATAAAAATAATGCTGGTTACTGAATATTAATTTAATATTCTGTTAACTTGCTATATATACTCATTATATTCAACAACTCATGTTAGATTCTTTTGATGTTGTTTCTTCTTCTTTGGTGTCTTTAATTTGTTTTTTATTTTCTTAGAGGGTCATCTGAGATAGTTGAGTCTTGTCTATAGCCTAATATAAATGTAATCATTTTTTGTAAATGCCATAATTGTGCTTAAGAGGAATATATATGTTATAATTTAGGATGTAGATATATTTCTATATATCTCTACTATGTAAAGTTTATCAAAACTTTCCTATATATATATTAATATTTTGTCTGTTTGACCAATACATACATACATAAAGTCTCTTAAAAATAATTAAAATAAAATAAAATATTTTGCTATCAACTTTTTTAAATCTTTATGCATTAAGGTTGTCTCTTATAAATTACATATAGCTTTATTTCCTTAATTCAATTTGAAATATTCGGCCTTTAACAAATTATAATTATTGACATATTAGTTGATATAAATCTTTATTTTTATATTCAGATTTTCTATCCTTTTTTCTCCTTTCTTGTCTTTTAAAAAATTAATTCATTGAGGTAGAAATTTCTATTATCATTTTTCTTTTCTTTTTTTCTTGCACTGCTTTGGACTTTGCAATCTTTTCTTTTTTTTAAACAAATTTTACTTAACAAAATCTAAAGCTAAACAATGTGTTAATTCCCATTCTTCAACCAGAAATGTCTTAAATAATGTGTCTTAACCACATTCTAGTCAGTCTGTAGTTCATATTTCTTGAGAGACATTTATCTAGGTTTCTAATACAAACCAATAATATGGCTATATCATTCATTTTGAAGAGTGAATGAGGAGTATTATGGACTGAATTTTTATGCTCCCCCCAAATTCATGCGTTGAAATCCTAATCCCCAATGCGATGGTGTTAGGAAGTGGAGCCTTTGGGAGGTGATTAGGTCATGCAGGTGCAGCCCTCATGAATGGGATTAATGGTCTTTAAAAAGGACCGTAGAGAGCCCTCGTGCCCTCGTCTGCACTGTGAGGGCACCGAGGGAAGATGGCCATCTATGAACCATGAAGCAAATTCTTGCCTGTACTGGGCACCCTGATCTTGGACCTACCAGTCTCTAGAGTTGCAAGAAATAAATGTTTATTGTTTCAGCCACCCAGTTAATGGTGGTTTGTTATGGCAGCCTGGACAGACTAAGCCAAGAAGTGAAAACATTGTGTTTGCTTGAACTAGAAATCTTGGCATATGACAGCATGGATTTGGAGATTTTACAATATGGGTTCAGAGTCTGGCTCTACACTTGCTATTTGACTTTGAGCAAGAGACTTACAGCCTCTAAGCCTACGTTATTTTGGTTAGGTATGATGGGACAATAATACCTGCTATGCGGCGTTCATTTATTTGTTCACTTACTGATTGATAAATATTTGTTTGAACTAATATATGACTGATTATGTACCAAATACTGAGTGTGTTGTGATAAACAGAATGCCCTCATAAAATTAACAGTCCTGGAAATACAGAATTAGAAGAGGATCATACAAATAACTGAGACAAATTCTCAGAAGAAATTGATTTTATTAAAGGCTGTTTAAGGATTATGCATATAAAATGTATGGAATTTAGTAAGCACTCAGTAAACAATGATAGTTTTTTTATGAGCAATATTTCCATATCTTTGAAGTGACTAATTTACAATTAATGTGACAATATGTAATACAATACTAAACTATGTGTTATAGGTGGTTATATTTTTCTTTTAAAAAGAGATTTTATTTATTTATTTGAGAGTGAGAGTGTGTGCGTAAGTGGGGTGGGCGGAGCAGAGAGAGGGACAAGCAGACTCCACACTGAGCACAGAGCCTGATGCAGGGCTCAATTCCAGGACCCTGAGATCATGACTTGAGCCGAAACCAAGAGTCCACGGCTTAACTGACTGAGCCACCCAGGTGCCCCAAGGCATTATGTTTTTCTTAATGATGTCAAAAAATTTGAGATTTGAATAACAGTCTATATTATTTTCAAAAGTAGAAGTCAGTGTATGACAAAATTGGTTGAATACACTTTCATTAATATATTTTTATCATTTCCATCAATGACATAGAATCGTATTTTCTGCCTTTTCTAAAGGAGTATTTCCATCCAAACTCTACTCATAGGTTTGCAGAATGTATTATATCGGTTTTTTGTGTTTTTTTAAGATTTCTTTATTTGAGAGAGAGAGACAGTGCAGGGGGAGGGAGAATCTTAAGCAGACTCCCTGCTGAGTGTGACGCCTGACCCACGGCTCAATCTCACGACCCTGAGATCACTACTGTGAGATCACAGCCTGAGCCAAAACCAAGAATCCGATCAACTCCACCATGTAGATGCCCTTATTATATTGCTTTTAATTGAGCATCGCCATTTGTTCATTCAATCATTCAGTAAATACATATTATTAGACATTTCTTATGTGCTATATAATGGGTTATACTAGGAATAGTGTGATATTTGTGGTGGAATTTGAGAACTGAGCAGTTAGGAGGTGAAGGTAGCCCAGAAAAAAGGAATATGAGGTATTTCAAGCAATTTATCAGATTATGAGTCATGCTGCTTTGTTTTGTTTTTATAAAAACAGAATAGAAATATATTAATTCATGTATTCACCAAACATTTATCAAGTGTCTGCTATGTGTTAATATTGTTCAAGATTCTGGAAATACAAAAGTTAGTAAGGTACACTCCCTGCTCTGATGTTAACAGCTAATTAGGACTTATTGATAGGTATAATCCGGTGTGATTTAGAAGATGAATATAACCCAGTAAGATACTTAGGATACTTCAGTACAAGGATTCTAAAATAATTTTCAGACCAGGAGAAGTATGTCTCATCACATTGCACTCTGCTTTACTCTGTTTTTGTATCCTATAAAAACCAGTGAATCTAGAATGGTGTGTTAAAACCATGTGACAGAAGCCTGTGTTTGCAAGGGACTTGAGAAATATGCATTATGCTTATGATTTGAAGAAAGAAACAAAGAATATTTTAAAATCTGATACTTCTTGGTACATTCAGAATTTTGTATCCAATTCAGCTGGTGTAATCTCAAATTTATCTATGGTTTCAGTTCACCCATTTTTAAGAAAGCAATAAATCAACAATTTTTTCAGGGCAAGGGAAAGAAATTTCTGTGCATATCAACTGGGTATTAGAGCTTTAAAGTATTAGGAGCCAAACCCAGCTCAGCCGTGGCTTTATTTCTCAGGAATTAAAATTTGCTAGGATATTTGACATTCAGCATGTATCCAATTCATCCCTTAAGATGAAAAGGATTGGCTGCTCCACTAATAGTTTGATGAAACTGACAGTACAAATAATGACTGGAAAGACCTAAGAAGCAATCCAAAAGGATGGACATTCAACTTATAGTTATTTCTTGACTCTTCTGCTCTGCATGTATGTAGTGGAAGTTTTGCTTCCTCAGGTTTGCTTTAGGTCTAGCCATATACATATATATATAATGTTGTGGTTCTTTATGGAATCAGAGACAATTACATAATAGCTACAAAAAGTTTTTAAACTGGGAAAAAATAAAATTTGATAATGCAATGACCGTAAGATATTTTGACCTTTTAATTTCTATTTTCATTGAAACTGTCTACACTTTTGTCTGGTTTATTCTATTTTCAATAAAAATGGGAAGTTTTATGGAGTCACGGAGAGCTAAACCTTTTTTAGCAGTTTTATTTTTCTTCTAAACGAAGTATTTGTCATGGATAGAATTGGTGGTTATGTAAATATAATACTTTTACTTTTTATTAAAGTAAGGCACATCAGGAAAAAACTCAACAGCTCTTTTGTGTTGTTGTTTTTTTTTTTCCCTCAAATGCTATTTGAAAACTCCAGGATAGTCAGAGTTTAGATAATGGAGGATAGTGAAATATATTTCAAATTGAGCCCCAAATGATTTTTTGTAATGGCAGGCACCCTTCCCCATACAAGGCCAATAACAATGAAATAACTTTGAATTAAAGTGTTAACAGCAAATATTGCAGATTCCTGAGACTAGGGTACAAGAAATGTGAAGAACAGAGATCTGAACATATGAGAGCTTCTAGATGATACCCTAAGGATTTGGAATAATCTTAGAGTGAAAGATGTGGCTGAGACTTGCTATTTATTCACCAAACTGTTTATCTTTCCTTCCTGGGCAGACAGACTACATTTCCCAGCCTCTCTTGAAATTTTCTGTGGATAGAACTAATGTGAACCATTTCTGGAATTGGCCTGTATAGTCTTCTCACCAATAAACCTTCATTCTGTCTCCACCTTTTCTCCTCATCTGAGGGTTCAATTTTGAGACCTCTAAGCCCCCAAAGGAGGGCAGAGCCACACAAGAGCAAAGCCACAAGAGAGAAATTTATGTCTGAAAGAAAACCAGCCAGAAGAACAACTCAACCCAGAACATTGCATTTGACTATTGTATGCCTGATAATAAACTTTTATTATATTAAGCCCGTACCATTTGGAGTTGTTAGTTATCTTATTATGACTAATTCAAAAAGATCCCAGGAGCGAGAAGCAGAAAGGCTACCATCAACATCCTAGACTCTGTACCATTTATGCATGTTATGGAGGGCTATCTAGGTGTCTGCCCTTGCCAACGTCAAATGCCATCACTAGAGTGAGAATTCCTCCAGTATCTTTTTTAAAAATTCAAATATTCAGGGACAGGTAATGTACTTTCATGAGGCCATTTTCTATATAACAGGAGAAATGGGAGTAACTTCAGAGAAAAGGATGATGTTTGAGAAAAGAAGAATACCGATGAAGCAGGAAAAAGGTAAGAAAAGCCGAGGAATGACAAACACAACTTTGCTTATTCTGTTTAGGGACATGGTGTCAAAGGTAATGCAAAACATGTGATCTTTCTAGTATTTGTGGCTCTATGAATAATGGAAGATGGTTTTGGGTGATGCCATCATTTCTAACGAAGTGGATTATGCCACTTGATTACTGAAAATCTCCTGTATCTTCCTTGTGATAGTTTCACATTCTGACTTATTTTGCATTCATTTTACAGTGAGGTATTAATGCAGGGACCTTAAGATATAAAAGTGAAAAAACAGTCTCTAACTTCATGGAGCTTGCAGTCTGCTTATGGAAAGGGACATGACATATATAAATTAGATAGATATTTAAGTACATTAATGTAGGAGCGTCATTATAACAACATAAAAGAACATAATAGGTGATCTGAGTGCTGTATTGGAGGATGCTGAGTCACATGGGTAGCAAAGAGAAGGTCCCTATGATAAAGCAAATTTTCAGTCTAAAAAAATAGTAGGTTAGGGGCGCCTGGGTGGCTCAGTCGTTAAGCTTCTGCCTTTGGCTCAGGGCGTGAACCAGGGTTCCGGGATCGCACCCCTCATTGGGCTCCCTGCTCCACTGGGGGCCTGTTTCTTCCTCTCCCACTCCCCCTGCTTGTGTTCCCTCTCTCGTTGGCTGTCTCTCTGTCAAAAAAATAAATAAAATCTTTTAAAAAAATGGTAGATTAGGCAAGTAGAACAGGAGAGAAAGAGAGGTGAATTTAGGTGAGTGGAAAAAGGAGACAGACAACACCCAAAGAAAGGAACCAACATATGTACAAATATGCAAAAACCTTTGAGATGGGAAGGAACACGCTATCCTCAGGAAACAGAAAAGGACAGAGTATGGGGTGACTTTGGAAGTGGGGCAAGACATGAAGACAGAAAGGAGTTGGATCACCTAAAGCATTGTCGGGCCTTTAAGGATTTTGAAGTTATTATAACAGCAATGGAAGATCACTGAAGACCCTCAAGAAGGAGAACTGCATGAACTGTCATGGCTTTTAAAAAACCACTTGTCTACCATGGAAAATGAATTTGAGGGGAAAGAGTAGAATCAGAAGATCTATTTGAGAGTTGTATCTGAAGTCTAAGCAAGAACTGATGGTGGTTTGTACCAGGATGATGGCAAGGGAGACAGAAAAGTCTGAAAAGTCAAGATGATATATTTAGGGAGTGAAAACAATAGGAATGATAGAATGTGAACATTAAGGGAGAAGGAGTAGAGAAGGCTGACTGTTAGAATTCAGACTTGAGCCACTGGTGGTTATTTTTTTCCTGCATTTCTTATATTCCTTATTCTCCCTGATGGGCTTCAAGATAAGAATACTTTTTCCTTTAGTGTTAACTTTTTAGTGTCTAGTCTAGTAATGCAAAAATAATAGATGCTTAGGATGTTGAAACAATCAATGAATGAATGTATATATACCTAAATAAGTGAATGCATAGCATTTTGAATATTTGGTTCATAAAATACTCAACTGAAGTTTCCAAGGCCAGTTACAATCTTTGAGATATTAATTTATATATTTCATCTCTGTATTATTCTCCCTTTTCTCCTCTTCATTCAAGTAGACACCCAGGCTGTACCTTACTTCACTCAATAGACATTTGTGCAGGTGAACTTATTTAGTAAATTCTAAATCTAAACACAGAGGTACTGAGCCTGAGTTCTGAAGAAGCCATGCAGGTGGGGGCTGTGGACTTCTTTGCTATACCCTATGAATTACTGTCTCTATGACTGTACTGCCCAATCTTAGCAACCTTAACATATCCCTAGGGATAGAAAAATTGCTCAAAATCCTACGGATACATTAGCATTCCACATGGTGTAATGGAAGATCAAATAGATTTTAATGAACTTTCGTAAATTTGGATTTGTGGCCTGACACTCATACCTATAATATATACTTTGTGACTGAGACTGTGATAGTTAATTTTGTGTCACTTTGGGTGGGAGATGGTGCCCAGATACATGGCCAAACACTATTCTTGATGTTTCCAGTGATGGAAACACTGGATGAGATTTACATTTGAATTGGCAGACTTCGAACAAGCAGATTGCCCTCCATTATGTAGGTAGGCCACATTCAGTTGAAAGCCTCCATAGGACAAACAAGAACAAAAAAACTGACGTCCTGTGAGTAAGACGGAATTCTGCAACAGATGGCCTTTGGAACTGAACTACAACATTGGCTCCTTTCTGGGTCACCAGCCTGATGGACTTTGGACTTGATCAGCAATATTGGTTCTTTCCTGCATCTCCAGACTGCTGGCCCACCCTATAGTAGTGGACTTGCCAGCCTCCATTATCATGTGTGCTAATTCCTTAAAACAATATATTTCTCATATATATATGAAAAATTACATCCTGAAATATTATTACCAGTGAGCCACAATAATAAAGCTACAACCCTTATGAATTTATGTTAATCATTCTCTATGTACAAGAAAGTTTACTTAGAAATAAACAACAGAAAAATATATAGACAAACTCCAAATATTTGTAAAATAAACAATCACTTCTATATATCCCATGATATATACATCAGCCATAACAGATTACCTTGAAATAAGCCATAACAGATTACCTTGAAATAAATGAACATGAAAAATGATATAACAAAATTTGTGGGGTGTAGCTAAAACTGCCATTAGAGGAAAAGTGATAGTCTCAAAAAAGAGGAAAAAGTTTCAAAATCACTTATCTGAGCATCTACCTTGAAAATATAAGTAAAAGAAGAGCAAATTAAATTCAAATTAAGTAAGAGAAAGGAAAAAATATAGATAATAGCAGATATCTATGAAATATAAAACAGATAAATGTATAATAGCAACTGGACCAAAAGTTTGATTTTTAAAATCTTGATAAATACTTTAAATACTTGATAGATCTTTAGCTAGAATGATCAAAGAAAAAAAAGAAAAGGATACCCAAATTACTAACATGAAGAATTCAACAGATGACATCATTATATATACCAAAATGATAATAAAGAAATATTTTGAATAACTGTATGGTAATAAATTTGGCAACTTCAAAAAAAGGGACAAATTCTTTTAAAATTTATTACCAAAACTGACCGAAAAATATAGACACTCTTAACAGTTCTATATTTATTAAAGAAATTGAATTTGTTATTAAAAACCTTTCCAAAAGTAAACTCTGGACCCAGATAGCTTCACTAATAGATTTATGATCAAAACAGGACTTTTCCAGAAAAGAAAACTGTAGACCAGTAACCCTTACAAACATCGACACAAAATGTTTGACAAAATTTTAGCAAATAAAATTTAATAATTTTAAAATGGCTAATACATCATGTTAGGGTTTATCCCTGTAATACAAATTGGGTTTGCCATTTAAAAAGCAATCAATGTAATCCATTGCACCAACAGAATAAAAAAGAAAAACCATACAATCATCAAAACAGATGCAGAGGGAGGTAGGCGGGGAAATGGGCTAAATGGGTGGTGGGTATTAAGGAGGGCACTGGTGATGAGCCCTTGGTATAGCATGTAAGTGAGGAATCACTAAATTCTACTCCTGAAACTAATATCACACTACATGTTAACTAACTGGAATTTAAATAAAAACTTGGAAAAGAAAATAAAACAGATGCAGAAAAGGGCACCTGACTGGCTTAGTCAGAAAAGCTTGCAACTTTTGGTCTCAGGGTCATGAGTTTGAACCCCATGTTGGGTGTAGAAATTACTAAAACAAACAAACAAACAAAACAAAACAGATGCAGGAAAAAAATACTTGACAAAATTCCACACCCATTCATTATTAAAACCACCAAAATTGAGAATTGATAGGAACTTCCTTAATTTGATAAAGGGCATCTAAGAAAAATCTATACTTATCATCATGCTTATTGATGAAAGATTGAAATGTTTCTACCAAATATTGAAAACTATCACTATTCAACATGTACTAAAAGTCCCAGCCAGTTAAAGGAAGAAAAAAAAAGACAAGATACAAAAATTAGAAAGAAAATTATAAACTTTTACTTTTTGGCATTTTCATCAACCTAGAAGTTCAAAGGAATCCACAAAATTGCTATTAGAGCTAATAAGAGTGGTTAGCAAAGATACAAAATATTAGGATAATAAAAATTTAATTATATTTCTATAAAAATGAAAAAACAAAATGGAAATTGAAATTAAATACTGTTTACAATACCATCAAAAATACAAAGTACTTAGGGGTAAATTTAGTAAAATATGGGTAAAATACTTTGTACTCTTGAAAATATAAAACATTTTTAAGGAAAATAAAGATCTTAAAAATGGAGGAATTACACCATGGTTTAGGTTGGAAGACTCAATATTATTCAAATTGATACAGATTCAACACAATCTAAATCAATATTCTAGTGGGCTTTTTAAAATAAGAAATTGACAAACTAGTTCTAAAATCCATATGGAAAGCCAAAGGGCATAGCATTGCCAAAAGAATGTTGTAAAAGAAAAGAAATGTTAGACAACTTACACTATCTGACTTGAAGGCTTAGTTATTATAAAACTATAACACCAAGACAGAGTATATTGATGTAAAAAATAGTAAGTTCAATGGGACAAAATAGAGATTCTAGAAATAGACCTATGCATATATAGCCAATTGAATTTAAACAAAGATTCCAAAGTAATTTAATGGAGAAAGGCCAGTGTTTTCAACACACAGTTCCAGAAGACTGGATATCCATATAGAAAACAAAAACAAAAACAAAAGCATTAACCTCACCTTTAACTAAGCCACATGTAAAAATTATCCCCAAATAACAATACATTTAAAAATAAAAGCGAATATAAATATTTCTAGAAGAAAATTTGGGGGACCTTGGAGAAGATGAAACTTTCTTAAATAGAACACAAAAAGTATAAACAATAAAAAGTTGATAAATTTGATGTCATCAAAATTAAAAACTGCTCTTCAAAAGTCACTATTAAGAAAATGGATAAGCAAGCCACGAGCTTGCAGAAAATCTTCACCATACATATGTCTGAGAAAGACTTATATTTTAATGTAGTAATATGAACATAAATCCAATTAAATTAAAAATTACCATTTAATTAAATGGTAAAAGACTTGAGAAGACATTTTACCAAAGATATATAAATGGCAGTAAGTTCATGGGAAAAAAAATGCTGAAGCTAATTAGTTCTCATGTAAATGAAAATTAAATCCACAAGGAGATACTATTACACATCCACTCAAATGGTTAAATGAAGACAATGCCGGGTATTGGTGAGGGTGCAGATATTGAGAACCTAGGACCTCATATGTTGCTGATGAGGTTGTAAAATTGTACAATTCATTAGAAAACATTTATATAGTTTCTAATAGTTAAATATACACTTAACACAAGCATACCTAGTAATTTACCAAAGAGAAACAAAAATATATGTCCACACAAAGACCTGCCATAACAACATTATTCTATAACTGGAAATCAAGTGTCCAACAGATGATGACTGTAGTACATTCGTACAAATTAATACTATGCAACAATAAGGAATACATTCCTGATATATGCGACAATGCGGCTAACTCTGAAAAACATTTGCTAAGCAAATGACACCAGAAACAAAGAGTTCATACTATATGATTCATTTTGTATAAAATTTTAATTCGTAATGGCAGAAATTGTGTTAGTGGTTGCCTAGGTCTGGGAGTAGTGTCATGATTCACTAAGAGAGCACAAGACAATATTTTGGGATAATAGAAATGTTCCAAATCTTTACTATGGAGGTGATTATACAAGTGTATATACTTTGAGGGATAATTACACAGATGAATACCCTTCAATGGGTGTCTTTTGTTGTATGTAAATTAGACTTCAGTGAAGCTGAGTTTTGAAATAGCTCTCAGTTTAATAAGAAAGGTATATGCATAAACAATACACTAAATGATGATATGTTTATATCAAAGCATGCTCCTAAGATCATAAAGGGGTTACTCATTATAAATTTCAGCAGCTATGCCATTTGATTCTCTAGTCTTAAAATTATTCTTTTTGAAATTCCCTTCAAAATTTAGATTTTAAAAAACACTAGACCCATGAACCCAGGCTTCAGGCTTATCCCTGCCTGTGGACTCAAGCTCCAGGCCCACTGCAGTGCCAGGTTGGCTCCCATGAACCTGGGGTCCAGCCCCACCCTTGTGGACCCAGATTTCAGGCTGGTCCCTGGACAGAAGCTCCAGACCCACACTTGTGGACCTAAGCACCAGCCTGCCTGAGTGGACACTGATGACAAGCTAGTTACCCTGGACCCAGGAACCAGGCTTTCCCACCCACAGACTAAAGTAGCCGACCTCCTTGTTCATGGGCTCTGGAAGCAGACTTGCCTACCTTTCCTTACTGAAGCCAATCTGTAACAACTAGAAAAGGTGACTATTTCTTCAAATACACAGATATCAATGCAAGGTAACAAAAATCACCAATAATCAGATAAACATAGCATTATCCAAGGAGCCAAATAATAAAGAAAAGGAGACTCTAAAAAAAAGGAGATTTATGAACTGCCTGGAAAATAATTCAATATAATTGTCTTAAGGAAACTCAAGAGAACACAGATAGACAACTAAATAACATTTAAAAAAATGAGAAATTCAACAAAGATACAGAAATCATAAAAGTAATGAAACAAATTCTGGAGCTGAAAAATACAATAATTGCAATAAAAAAATCAAGAAAGTGTTTCAACAGAAGACTCAATCAAGAAGAAGAAAGAATAAGTAAGCTCAAAGACAGATCACTTGAAATTACCAAGTTGATAAACAAATCGACAAACCCTTAGCTAACTAAATAAAAAAAGATGAGATATATACAAATAAAATTATCAATGAAAGAGAAGACATTCCATTGATACCACAGAAACAAAGGATCATAAGAGAATACTATGTAAGATTTTGTGCCAACAAATTAACATTTCTCTAAAAAAGACCCAAATGGTAAACAGGTATATGAAAAGAGCTCACATCACTAGTTATCAGCCAAATGCAAATCAAATCCACAATGAAATATCACCTGCTAGAAGGGCTATTAAAAACAATAACAACAACAACAACAAAAACTAAAGGTAGCAAGTGCTGGTGAAATGTGGAGAAATGGGAACCCTGGTACACTGTTGGTGGGAATGTAAATTGGTACAGCCATCGTGGAAACTAGCTTTGAGGTTCTTCAAGACATTACAGATAGAACTAACATCTGATCTAGCAATCCCACATCTGGGTATTTATGCAAAAGAACCGAAGTCATCAATTGTAGAGATACCTGTACTCCCACGTTCATTGCAGCATTATTCACACTAGTCAGGATATTGAAACAAAGTGTCCATTGACAGATGAATGGATAAAGAAAATGTGGTATAGACAGAGAGTGGAATATTATTCAGCCTTTAAAAAGAAGCAATTCCTGCCATTTGTGACAACATGGATGAAACTGAAAGACGTTTTGTTAAGTGAAATAAGCCAGACAAATAAACAAAAATTCTGAATAATTTCATTTACATATATAATTTTAAATAGTCAAACTCATTGAATCAAACAATATAATGGTGATTTCCAGGGACTATGGGGAGGGGAAATGAAGAGAGGATGGTCAGAGCTTTAGTTATAGAAGACAAATAAATTCCAAAGGTTTATCATACAACACAGGGCCTGTAGATACTGTATTGTATGTTTGTCTTAGTCTATTCAGGCTGCTGTGTCAAAATACCACAGACTGAGTAATTTATAAACAATAGAAATATATTTCTCTCAGTTCTGGAGGCTGGGAAGTTCAAAATCAAGTTGTGAGCATGGCTGCATTCTGGGGAGGACCCTTTCCTAATTCATTATGGGGGCCTTCTTGCTGTGTCCTCACATGATAGAAGGGGCTAGGGAGTAGTGTGGGCTCTTTTTCCTAAGAGCAGTGATCCTCTTCATGAGGGCCCCACTCGCATGCCCTGATCACACCCCAAAGACACAAACACGAACATTCAGATCATAGCCATACTTTAAATTTTCTAAGACAACAAATCTTAAGTGTTTTTTTACTACACCACACAAAGTGATATTTCTAATATAGAGGTTGGAGGAGACCAGGCGTGATGGATAGATCTGTCCATAGCCTTGATGGTGGTGATGATGGTGGTAATGGTTTGGTTTGTGTTTATATTCCTAGGCTTACCGAGTTGTATACATTAAATACGTGGAGCCTGCTTAGGATACTCTCTCTCCCTCTGCCCCCCACCCCGCCCCGCTCTGGCTCACTCGCTCTCTAAAAAGAAAGAAAGAAAGAAAGAAAGAAAGAAAGAAAGAAAGAAAGAAAGAAAGAAAGAAAGAGAAAAGAATTACCACTACAGTACAGTTGTTTTGACAAGATCATAGTAACAGAAAGTACTAGTATTTACCCAGCTTGAGATCTGTTTTCCCTCTCACACAAGTCTTTTGACATGTGAGGGGAAGATGACAGATGATATCAACATGAGAGGTAGTATTGAGAACATATCACACAGTCTTCTCTCCTTACATTATGGTGATAGGTACTTGCACTGGGTTCTTTTCAGTGGGGAACAGAATCCAGAACAGAAATCTCCACTCACCAAGGAATCACATGCCAATCGATCTCATTCTCCAAACCGGTTCTTAGGGCCTTGTTTTTCTCTTCTCCAGATGTAGGTGACATCACCAGACCCTTGTTTTGATGAGTAATATGCGCTATCAGTTCTTATTTCTCCCACAGTCATATTTATAAGAATTCAGGGAAATAAAAAAATACATATTCATCAAGAGCAGGTCAGCAATGTTATTTCTGATAACTAGCACAGTCCTTGCACTTGCCTGCAGACCGGAAGTATGGGAGCACCCAAGAGCATGGAGATTATGCTAAGAGTTTGTGAATTAGGCAGTCTTAGGTTTGTGCCCTGGCTTCTGATCTTACTAGCTGTGTGATCTTTTGAAGCCTGCTCCATATTTCTGGTTCGAGTTCTAGTATCTACCTCATAGCATTTTCTGAGAATTCAAATAAATACAAAATGTGAAGCACTGACTGTAGTTCCCAGTACACTATTCAATATACAGTAGCTTTGATTAGCATTATAATCTTATTAGGAATGAGGACTCCTGACCTCTAATGCCCACGGACATCTACAGCAATGGATAGTTCTTTTTTTTTTTTTTTTGTTAAGATTTTGTTTATTTATTTGACAGAGAGAGCGAGAGAGCACAAGCAGGGGGAACAGGGGAACAGTAGAGGGAGAGGGAGAAGCAGGCTCTCTGCTGAGCAGGGAACCCAATGTGGAGCTCGATCCCAGGACCCTGAGATCATGACCAGAGCCGAAGGCAGACACTTAACCACCTGTGCCACCCAGGCGCCCCAGCAATGGACAATTCTTTACCTTTGTGCCTAAGTTTTCTCCTCTCTAAATTGGGGAATAATACCTTTCCTATCTGACAGGATCATTAAAAAGGTCAAATGTAAAAGAACTGTAACCTTTGCAGTGGGTGACCCATAATGTGCCCAATTATTTTGTGTTTGTGTTAGGAAGAAGAGTGAGAGTCAGAAAAGAGTGAAAATTTTAAAGAACCTTTTTTTTTTTTAATTGGATGAGAGAACATTTTGGAGAAGAGAATTTGTAATTGCATAACTAGGTGGAAAAGTTGGTTAGGACAAAGAAGGTGAGAAACAGGATTCTAATAAAATCAGAATTAAAAATCATGGATTATCGTTAAAGTGTAAACAGTATTGAACTCCAGGAAATTATTGCTTAAGACTGCTAGGAAGTGAAATTCAACTTGGTTCTTTTTCTGGATTAGTTGAAGAATACACACACACACACACACACACACACACACACGCGCGCGCGCGCGAGTCTCTCTCTCTGTCTCTCAATTCCATGTGATTAAGCACCTTTGTTTCTGTCATTTTCAACATGCCACTGCTTCCCAGAACTTGGGAAGGCTCTGAGGGGTAGGGCGCCCTGGTTCTCAAGTGCTCCTCCTTGCATAACTCTGGGTTTTGAAGAGGTACGCCAGAGGTGAAGTGCACACTGTGTCATTTCCAGGATTTACGGGCAACCGAAATGCTTGAGTCAGAAGTTGCCAAGTACACATTTCATTTTGATTTAAAAGACAGTTAATGCCTAAAATTGAAAAGAATGCAAGTGATTATTAATGCAACAGGCAACAGGAACCAACAGCTGAGAAGCAGTCCACTTGTATGTGTAGCCGATGATGCTGATTTGCAATTACGTGACTACAGCAGGCTCCTAATAAAATGAGACTCGATTTTCTGAATTGATGGAATTCTGTGACTGAGCGTTGGATCTTCTTTGATGGTGAAGAGGCAAATGGGGCGTTTTGATATGTGGCTGGAAAGATCATTTTCTCTAGCTGTACTATAAAGTTCTGTTCATACCCCTGACTTCAATGCCACAATAACTTGGCAAGAAGCTACAATGGCTCACAAATGGATGCTTATAGAGGCATTTAAATTGTCCAGACTTCGTTGCAGCTTGTAGAAAAAGAAGGGGTGCATGGTTATTGTAAATGTGGACCTTTCCATTGAATGGTGATATATAAGACTGATGACTAATAAACATACCCTACATGGGAAACATTTGAGTGATGACATCTTTTTTCTTTCACCCTTTTAACTAGCCACAATGGCTGGGATTTTACTTAAGACATATATGGGAAACAGACTAAGCTCCAAGGCAGATCACCCTGGCAGCTGTAGAAAGAGAAGGCTATCCTTTCCCATGCATGTTATCTGCATTTTTCTATCATTTTCACGTCCACAGGGAGGTCAGCTTGGTCCTGTGCATGTGCACATCGAATACCCGAGTCTGGCAGACAACTGCAGCTTCCTGCCGTCCGGGGAAACAGGGACGGACTCTTTGGCTGTGGCCTGGAGGCCCCTGCCACCAACCCTATCCAGGCTGTCTGGGTTTTTGGACACATGTACTCACAAAGGTTCCCAGTAATCCTGGCAACAGTTCGTTGTTCGGCCACCTTCCTTCCCGTGTCCCCAACAAGGAAGATGCTGGCATTTCCTTGATCCTCACAGGAGATTTGTGACGATCAAATGACAAGATGATTATGATTTTGCAAAGCACAAAGCAAAATGCAAAATGTCATATTATTGCTTATGCCACTTTGAAACAAAATAAGGAGTTCTTTATACCCTCTCCATGTGATTTATTAGGTCCAGTTACCTCATTTTTGCATGCAGATATATATTTCTGGTTACAAAATTAGCCTGGTTTGCCATTAGACTCTAACATATCACTGAGCACATGCCTACTCTTTTGTCTAATCTGCTTTCTTCTATGTTGCTGAGATTTTCCAAGATTTTTCCAAAGTAGTACATATAGAATTGTCCCATTCTTTTTTACTGAGATATAATTTGTATACAATGTTGTATTAGTTTTAGGTGCACGACATAACGACATGATATACGGTATACATTGCAGAGTGATTACCCAAACAAGTGTAGTTAATATCCATCACCTCACATAGCTACAAAGTTATATTTCTTTGTGATGAGTACTTTTAAGATCTACTCTCTCAGCAACTTTCAAATATACAGTACAATATTGTTAACTATAGCCCCCATGCTGTATAGTACATCTCCAGGAGTTACTAATCTTATAGCTGGAAGTTCACACTTTGACCACCTTTTCCATTTTCCCCACCCGCCATCCCCTGCCTCTAGCAGCCACCAATCTGTTTTTTGCTTCTCTGAGGGTTTTTTTTTTTAAATATTATCCATAGAAGTGACGTCATACAATCTTTGTCTTTCTCTGTGTGCTTTATTTCATTTAGTATAATACCCTCAAAATCCATCCATGTTGTAAAAAATGTAAGGATTTCCATTTTTTATTTTTAGAGAGAGAGCTATGCGCTAGCAGGGGGGTGGGGCAGAGGGAGAGGGAGAGAGAGAATGTTAAGCAGTCTTCACGCCCACATGGGGCTCCATCTCACGACCCTGAGATCATGACCTGAGCTGAAATCAAGAGTCAGATGCTCAACCGACTGAGCCACCAAGTGCCCCAGAAATTCCTTTTTATGGTTCAATAATCTCAATATCAATAATATCCCATCATATATATCATGTGATATATGTGTATGTCTGTATGTATACACATAATATATGTGCATATATATCTACATATCTAGTCTCTCTATATATACATATATATATATATATTTTAAATTCAGTACCCACCAATGGACACTTAGGATGTTTTCAGGTCTCAGCTATTATAAATAATGCTACAATGACATGAAAATGCAGCTATCTCTTCAAGATAGCGATTTCATTTCCATCAGATGTATACCCAGAAATGGAATTGCTAAATCATGTGGTAGTGTTATTTTTAATAACTTGAGGAACCTCTATGCTGTTTTCCATAGTGGCTGCACCAATTTACATTCCTATCAACATGCACAAGGGTTCCTTGTCAACCCTCGTTATCTCTTCTCCTTTTGACAACAGCCTTTCTAACAGGTGTGAGGTCATATCTCGTGGTTTTGATTTGAGTTTTGCTGGTGATTAGTGATATTGAGAGCCTTTCATTTGCCTTTTGGCCATTTGTATGTCTTCTTTGGAAAGATGTTTATTCAGTTCCTCTGCCTATTTTTTAATTGGACTTTTTTTTTTTTTCTACAGGGTTGGAAGAGTTCCTTTTATATTTTGGGTATTAACCCCTTATCGATATATGATTTGCAAATGTTTTCTCCCATTCTGTAGCTTGCCTTTACATTTTGTTGATGGTTTTCTTTACTGTGCAAGATTTTCTAGTTTGATGTAGTTTGACTTCTTTATTTTTGCTTTTGCTGCCTTTGCTTTTGGGGTCAAATCTAAAAAATCATTGCCAAGACCTATGTCAAAAAAAGATCCCCCCGCTATGTTTTCTTCTAGGAATTCTATGGTTTCAGGTCTTACATTCAAATCCGTAATCCATTTTGAGTTGATTTTTGTCTGTGGGGTAAGATGGGAGTCAAGTTTCATTCTTTTGCATGTGACTTTCCAGTTTTCTTGGCACCGTCTATTAGAGAGACTGTCCTTTCTCTATTGTATATTCTTAGCTTCTTTGTCATAAATTAACTGCTCATATATGTGTAGGCTTGTTTCTGGGCTCTCTATTCTATTCTTCTATTCTATTCTATTCTATTCTATTCTATTCTATTCTATTCTTGATTTATGTGTTAATTTTTTAAGCCAATACCATACTGTTTTGATTACTATAGCTTTGAAAGCTGTTTGAAATCAGGAAGGGTGGCACATCCAGGTTTGCTCCTTTTTTCCTCAAGATTTCTTGGGTTATTCAAAGGCCTTTTATAGTTCCACAAAATTTTAGGATTGTTTGTTCTATTTCTGTGAAAAATGTCATTGGAATTTTGAAAGGGATTGCATTGAATTTGTAGATTGCTTTGCGTAGTGTGGACATTATAACATTACTAATTGTTCCAATCCATGAGCATGGCGTATCTTTCCATTTATTTGTGTCTTTTTTGATTTCTTTCATCAATGTTTTATAATTTTCAGTATATAGATCTTTTCACCTCCTTAGTGAAATTTATTCTTGGGTATTTTATTCTTTTTGGTGTAATTGTAAATAGATTGCTTTCTTAATTTTTGTTTCTGATAGTTCATTGTTAATGTATAGCATCACAACTAATTTTTGTGTATTGATTTTGTATTCTGTAAACTTAATTAATTAGTTCTAACAGTTTTTGGGGGGTAAAGGAAATTTTTCTTTAGAGAAGTAAATAACTTGTTCAATCCTATTTTCTTCCATTCTTGAAACTAAGTTAGATGAATTTAAGCACTCAGGCAAATTATTCCAATTTTCTGGATTCTTTCTGCATCTTGCTTTTCTGCTACTAGAATCTGTCTCTTTAGAATAAAGAAAAGCATATACCTACATAAGCTTCTTTCTAGGACCACATTATTATTAGAGAAGGGAAGGGAAATATTTCTTTGCTTAGATATACAGTCCTCTTATATCAACACGAATACAAAATATGCCCAGATGTCTATATCTCAAACTCTATGGGCCTTCTTATTTTACTTTCATTATGTACTATTCAAGGTAGCCCCCAGTGTCCAGTCTCCTGAGAATTAAATGGAAGATGTTGATGTCAGCAAGACTTTACATGGCTAACAGGTCGTTTTAAGGACTAAGTGCTAGTCCTGTGGTCAACTCAAAGAATGATGCTGTCCCTTCTGTCCTTCCTTTTATCACATTTGTTGCTAAGGCAAACATGCATTTAAAATCTAGATTGCATTTCTAGGATGATGTAGAAAAAGAAATTATAAAGTTATAAAGTTAAAAGCTCTTGTTCCCTACGCTCTACTCCCCATCCCCATTCTGCCCAACTACATAAACATTAAAATACTATCTAGACATACTTCATCATGAGCCTTAAGAAGGTATGTTTCTATTGGCAACCGGCTTCCTAAACATCACTGCACACCGATTAGGGAAAAAAAAATCAGGATTGATGGAAACACAAAGGTAAGATTTGTTCTAGATGATTTATTCTTCTGTAATTTCTTCTAAGAGCCCCCGACCCTCAGCACACACACACACACACACACACACACACACACACACACACCCCTTTTTCCCTTAAATAAATAATGAGCTTTGGAAGGCCTTTAACCTTTTTTTCTTATAGACATCATTCTAAAGGAAAATAGAGACCAGTGTATTCTGTAAGTTTATATAAGTTCCGAGAAAGGAGTCACTCCGGTGCAGTTTCAACCCTCATGGCAGCAAGTTTCTTTATGGTGAGTATGATAAAGGGCAGGCTGTGCTGCAAAACTGCCAGCCGTCTCTGTGTTCAAGAACCTTCTCTCACTCTTCTTGATTTGACATGAAATATTAAACACCAGTTACCAGCAAAAAGTTATTGAACACAGATGTCCACTATCACTTTCAAATTGCTAAAGTCAATTTGGGTTTATATATTTTCTTTGCTTTAGCATTCGTATGCAACGCAAATGTTCTGTGACAGTAATGATTTCACAATATACCCTTTCAATTAGGAAAGCACATCGTATATGTGTTTTCAGTTTTAAAATGCCTATTTTTTCATTCAAAAGCTCTGTGTCCCTCACTAAAAATGGGACCTGGGATCGAAAAATAAATAAAAAGAAAGAGCTCCACCTACTGATTCATTTTAAAAACTTTTTTCTGCTCTCATGTTGAATTGAAAATGCTCTTGGCACAACAGGGATTTTGTGAGCATGTAGCTCAAACTGTTTGGGAAAGAAAGGAAAGAAGAAAGAAAGAAAGAAAGAAAGAAAGAAAGAAAGAAAGAAAGAAAGGAAGGAAGAAAGAAAGAAAGAAAGAAAGAAGAAAGAAAGAAGAAAGAAAGAAAGAAAGAAAGAAAGAAAGAAAGAAAGAAAGAAAGAAAGAAAGAAAGAAAGAAGAAAGATACAGGAGTTGCCCCGTGGAAAGGAATAGACTAGAAAGGAGCTCTGTCTCTGTAACGGAAAGAGCCTCCTCCCCCACATTTTCTGTGCCCCTCAGAAGCCCTAATTAATAAGTCTGCTTCAGGTTTAGTGCTCCCCAGGGATATGGGTTAGCTGTGGCATTCCCTTTTGCTGGATTTAACAGAACCCCGACGGGTCACACATTTTGCTCCACTACAATAATTGTATTCATGTCACTGACTGCCTTTTCCTTCTGAAGGACTTGGTGGGCCCTCTTTGAGAGGATTTACAGGGCCATGTCTCCCACGGGTGAAACTGGAATTGTTTAGCACCTACCATACTACTACCCTGGCTCAACCACTAGACTCAAGTGATTTCAAAGAGGAAGTGAAGAAAAACATCCACTGGGAGCCTGGGGGTAATTTAAGGAGGCCAAGAGTAATTACTTGAGGAGGAACTGCTGTGCCAGTCTCCTGGGGGCAAGGGTTGAGAGAGGCAGCTGGAACGGTGGCTCTCTGTGATGTCTGCCAGCTCTCACCCTGTTACCTCTGTGGCTGAGAAGCTTCCAGAACCATTTTTAACTCCTGCCTTGGAGCTTCTTTTGAGAAGGGCATGTTCCCATGAGTTTCCCATTGTGTGCCAACCCAAGCAGCTTCCTGGGGACACAGACAGGTGTGACTTATTGGGGGGAATATCCTGGCTGCTTTGAAGGGTCATAATGTTCTGTATTTTAGGTACCCACTACTTCCAGCTTGGACCCTGCTTCCTGTACTACAGAATTTCTCTTAAGATGAATAAACACCAGACTGTATTCTTCTCATACATTTGAGCAGTGGCTATAGAAAATATTACCAACGGGTAACAAGATGATATCTGGAAACACACAATGGAGTAATTTAGATTAAAGTCCCCTACCTTTGAATCTGTCTGCTCAGTCATGCATTCCTATAGACATGATTAACTAACCATAAGACCCAGGAATTCAAAGTCTGAATAGAAAATGTCTATTCTTCCCCCAAATGAATCACACATCACCTATCACTGCAGAGTTGCCAAACTCTATGGTTTTCTTGTCAAACATAAATTCAATAGCTGACCAGAGCCAGGGACAGAAATTTCTTATAAATCAAATAACTACATACATTAGAGGGAGATGCAGGGGACCCACTGCCACATTTCAGTCAATCAAAAATATATGTAATGAGTGTCTACTGTGTTCAAGGTACTGTGCTTGGTATTGTGAGGGTATTTAATGAAATGTAACCTGGCCCTAAACCTCAGGCAAAGAGACACCTACCTCCCATTGCAGCTGTGAGCATTATATACAATTACCTAGCACGGCGCCTGGCACGTAGTTGGTGATAGGTAAATGGTCACTAATACCATTACTAGTAATGTAATATAATAGTTAGGTACTATTTAATGCATAAATAGAAGAGATGTCACATGATGGGGTGGTGACCAAATGATTGACTCAGACAGGAATTGTGCTGAGATCAAAAGAAAGGGGGAATTCCTGGAGTCTAAAGTGGGTGAGATAGTTTCATGCAGATGATTTGAACCCTAATTATAATTTACCATTTTTGGAAGCTTATTAACATCCAGGCAGTGGACTAATCAATTGACCATTTTATCTCTTTTTTACTTTCACAGTGAAATGATGTAGATATAATCACCCCTCATTTTACAGGAAATGGGGTTCTGGGAGGCTAAGTAACACATTTGATGTGACAAAAGCCTGACACTTATGTTGACGGTGTTTCTGCTCAGATGATTGCTGTCATAGAATTCCACTCTTTGAGCTGGAAGGGAATGGAGAAACCATGCTGCCCTACTTGCTCACCCGACAGTTGAAGAAGCAGGGGTCCAGAGAAGAAAAGTGATTTGCCCAAGTTCACACACCTAACTGGGGACATGGCTGGAATTAGAAACTGAGGCTCTGATTCCAAGTTGGTGCCATTTCCACTATTTTTTCCAAGTGTTTTTCAAAATTTATCCTAAGTCAATACCACTTTTCATATACAATTATAAAAAGATTATGCTCAGAGAAATCTCTGGTCTACAAGTCAACTTTACAACGCTTCTCTTCTCTGCTGATAGCACTTAATGATTTCCTGTTACTGAGAAATGATGTTCACCTCACATTCCACTCAACTCTACTCCACACACACACACACACACACACACACACACACACACAGACAGACACACACAGACAGACACACACAGACACACAGACACACACACACACAGAGACACACAGACACACACACACTTTTACTCACACTCAAAATACACATACTGTTTTTATTCAGAAGGTATAATGCAGGCTAAGTTTATATGCACATCTGAGGCTTCTAGTGTTATTATTTTTAAATTTAAATTAAATTTACTTTAATTTTATTTTTAGAGAGAGCATGGTAGGAGGGAGGGGCAGAGAGAGGGGGAGAGAAAGAATTCCAGACTCCACATTGAGTGCGACACAGGGCTCGATCTCATGACCCTGAGGTCATGACCTGAGCCAAAACCAAGAGTTGGACTGTTAAAACGAGTGAGCCACCCAGGCACTCCTTGAGGCTTCTATGTAAGCCCAGCCTTAACTGAACCATGCTGTCCTCAAACTCATCTTTCAGCAGGATTTGGAGCTAACCTGTTTCCTGGAATTGTATTATGTAGAACAAGTATGGCAAATTTCTACTAATTATAGATGCTGTGGTCAGAATATCTGTGTCCCCCAGAAATTTGTTAAAATCCAAATGTCCATAGTGATGGTATTAGAAGGTGGGGCCTTTGGGAGGTAATTAGGTCATGGGATGGAGGCCTCCTGAGTGGCATCAGTGTCATACAAAAGAAGCCCCACAAAGCTCCACAGCCCCTTCCAGCACATGAGGACACAAAGTGAAGGCACCAGCTCTGAACCAGAAAGAGGGTTCTCGCTGGAAGGCAACCATACTGATGTCTTGATCTTGGTCTTCCCAGCCTCTGTAAAGAACCATGGGCTATAAGTTACTGTTATAAGTTACTCAGTCTGTGGTATTTTGTTATAGTAAGCTGGATGGAGTAAGACAATATATATTAATAATTGATTACAGAATACTTTCTTTCTTTTTTTTTTTTTGGTTCATGAATGGTTCCAAGATCGATCACAGTGTCTATCAATCAGAATGTTAAGTGAAATGAAAATTTCTGCTATCCCTGATGACAGGTTCTTCTTCTTGGTCTGATATAATCATGCTACTTTGTGTCCCTCTTTTATTTCCTGTTACAGTGCTCTACCAATTCCTAGAGTTGACCCGAGCATAAAATCAGAAGAAACATATGACACTGCATTAGGCAGACTCTTTTAATGAGGTAAATATAACAAAAAATAATTAATTGATTTTTCAGCTCACTAATTCAATTCCTTTTTTCTTTTTTGAGAGTGCAATTGTTTATCATAAAGCAAATACTTGTATAACTGTCATCATGACCATGAAATAAAATATTGTCAGTGCCTGGGAGGCCCCTTTGTGCACCCTCTTTCAATTACTCCCCTCCCCTCAAAATTACAAATACTTTGAATATTCTGATAATAATTTCCTTCCTTTTCTTGATACCATCAAAATATGCATTGTTAAGCTCTAGTTTGTCCTATTTTTAAACTTCATTTAAATTGAGTCATATATAGTGTGTGTGTGTGTGTGTATATATATATATGAATTATGTATTCCTTATATATAATATATACATACACACATTTTTGCAATATGTACATGTGTATATTATATGTGAAAGAATACATAATTTAAAATGTATTATTATTAACAATATGTACTACTAATATAATATGCTATTATATTAATATAATATATTATTAATATTTATTATTCCTAGCCTCTTTTACTCAACATTACATCCATTCATTCGTGGATATGCCACAGGTTATTTAGCCATACTGTTTGTTGAAGGACATTTTTTCCAGTTTTGACTATGATGAATAATGCTGCTATGAACATTTTTGTACATGTCTTCTGGTATGCACATTCTGCATTATCTTGAGTATATTAAAGAGTAAAATTACAGGGCCATAAAATATGGTCAACTTTGGTATACACATTTTCCCAATGTAGTTGTAGTACCGTCCAACACCATTAAGTGAGAATTCCCACTGCCCCCTAATTTTATTATTATTATCAGCATTTTAAAATCTAACCATTCTTTAGGAGATTTTAATATGTATTTTTTTAACTACTAATGAGGTTGGATAGCTTTTCAAATATTCCATATGTGATGGATGTTTGCTATCATTGTGTGCCTATGTGTAGTACCTTTCAGTTTTCTTGTCTTTTTTTCCAATTAGGTTGTCAACCTCTACATTATTTTTATGTGAGAGTTCTTTATAAAATCTGGAAAAAGGCTCTTTACTAGTAGTATGTGTTGAAAGCATTTTTTCCTCTTGATTTTTTTAACTGTCTTAATGGTATATTTTGATGAACAGAAAAGTCCAATTTTTATGTATAACCCCATTTATCTATCTTTTCTTTATGTTAGTACTTTACTTCTTATTTAAGAAATTTTCACCTGTAGAGCACCTGGGTGGCTCAGTCGGTTGGGTATCTGATTCTCAATTTCAGCTCTGGCCGTGATCTCAGGGTCATGGGGTTGAACCCTGTGTCAGGAGGTATGGAGTCATTAAGATTCTCCCTCTTCCTCTCCTTTAGCCCCTCCTCCTCTGCATGCTCTCTCTTTCTCTCTCCAAAAAAAACGGAAGAAAAAAGACAAGAAATTATAGATATATTCTTCTATATTAGTTTCTACATGCTTTATTATTTTACCTTTCACATTTAAATTTTTGTATGTATGAAATTCATTGATGTTTATATACGATGTGAAGGAAGGCCAAGTTTCTTTTGATTTTTTTCTATACATAGCCAATTTTCCCGATATCATTTGCTGAAAAGACCATATTACTCATTTTTCTATTCCCCACATGATGTAAATCACATGTCCATATGTGCACTGGTCTGTTGATGAGATCTTGATCCTATTCACTTGATCTATTATAGCTTTATAAACAAATGCCATGTTTTCTTAATTACTGTAGTTTGACATACAGTAGAGCAATACCAACCATTAATGGTTATTTACAGAGCAGATGACTGCAGAAAATACACAGAAGGTACATCAGAGGAAGAATGAAAATTAGGAGATGCTGGAACATCCAGGGCTTAGTCCTTGGACCACTTCTCTTTTCTCCCTATGCCTACTGACTAAGTCATTTCATCTAGTCTCGTGGTTTCAAATACCTATAAGCTAATGGCTCAAAACTCTCTGTCTCCAACCTGGACCTTCCCCCAAATCCTGGATCTAACTTTCCAACATCCTACTTGACATCTCCACTTGAAAATACAATAGGCATCTCAAACTTAATATACCCAAAACTGACCTCCTGATATCTGCCTCATTAAAGTTGTGGCTCCTTCTGTAGTCATTCCCATCTCAGTTAAACAGTAATTCAATTCTTTCATATATCTTAATAGTATTTTGTTTTGTTTTGTTTTCCCTCTCTTTCTCACTCTTTACATCCATTGCATAAGCAAATTCTCTTTGTTCTGCATGAAATTATATCCAAAATTAACAACTTCTTCCCACTCCACTCTTTACATCCTAGACACCATCTTCCCTTTCCTGAATTATTGCATTAGTCCCTCACTAGCCTCCATGCTTCTGCCCCTGGTTCTCCATAATTTATCCTCTATCAAAAAGTATAGTTATTTTCTTATTCCTCTTTTCAAAAACAGTTCAGTAGATTTCCACATCACTCAATGTAAAAACCAATCACCTAAGTGATCTGGTTCCCTGATATCTCTCTGATTTCATCTCATAACATTTTCCCCTTCATTCTCTCTGTTTCAGTTACCTTGGTCTCAAACATGCCAGGCATGCCCTCTCCTCAGTGCTTTCACATTAACTGTTTCCTCTGCCTGGAACATTTTTGGTTGTCTCCCTGCAGATATCCACATGCCTGAATTTCTCATTTCTTTTAGTTCCTCACTATATAGTCACCTTCTCAGTAAGATCATCCCTGGACATCTTATCTAAAATATCCCAGTCTGACATAATTTCATGTTGATTTTCCATGCTTTTTTTTCTTAGAACTTATTACTATTTAATATGCTCTCTAAAATAATGCATTTTACTTATTTGTATTGTTTAATTTGTGCCTCTTCGAAGTTATGTGATTCAAAGCCCAGCTGGAGGAAATAGCCTTAAAATGGAATAATAGCAGTATAGCCATTGCAATAGGTCAGGGAGATAGGATAAATGCCCACATTAGTGGGTTTATAAGTCTGATACATTGAGGAATCCATTATCTGCTTCATAGGCAGTGCTCCTGACTACCGACATATTATCTCTAAAAGGCTTGGCTGGGCAGAGTTCTTGGAACTATGTATTGAAAACTTCTTTATGATTGATCAGTTTTGTGCTTTATAATAATGGTTGAACACTTTGACTATTGAACATGGTTGGAAATGGGGCAGATGAGGAAGTGGAGTCGGGACAAGAAGAGAGAAATATGCATATCCAAATTCAAGGTGCTTAAATTAATTTGAGCTTAAAATTCTTATCAATTTAAGAAGTAGCTGGACGTTATATCTACAGTTTTAGGTTGATTTTGTCATCTCAAATCTAGCAAAACCTGAAATCTGGTTGGCCTTATGAAAGGGCCAGTAGTTAGTTAAGTCCAAGATCACTTGCAGTAAGAAGCAGTTATAGACTTACAAGAAAACAGAAATACTATCCGAATACAACTAGTCTCATATTGTCACCCAGTAAGTGAGGTGTTTTCTAGATGAACAGACATTTAGATTTCAAAGACTGTGTTTGTTATGAATTAAATTGTGTCCCTCCAAAAAATCTTCAATGTACCCAGTACTTATGAATATTACTTTATTTGAGAATGGAGTCTTTGCAGATGAGCAAGTTAAGTTGAGGTTATCAGGGCAGACCCTAATTCAATATGACCAGTCATCTCATAAAATGGAAATCTGGGCAGAAACAGACACACACACACACACACACACACACACACACACACACACACGGAGAACACCATGTGACGATAATGGCAGAGTTCGGGTGATGCATCTACAAGCCAAGGAGTGTCAAAGATTGCCAGCAAACCATCAGAGTCTAGGCAAGATCCGTGGGACAGATTTTTCCTCACAGCCCTCAGAAAGAGCCAGCCTTGCTGACATGTTGTTCTCAGACTTCTATCTACCAGAGCTGTGAGACAATTTTGTTGTTTAAGCCACACAGTTTGTGATACTTTTTTATGGGAGCCCTAGGAAACTAGTACGGTCCCTACTCTTTTAAAAACAACTAGAGTAAATAGGATTCAATTTATGACCACAAGAATTTTAATCTAGTAAAATTTCCAAGGCTGGAAGAGTCATTGTTTTAGTAGACTTTCCAATTTAGAACAGTTTTAGACTTAAAGAAAAATTACAAATACACTACAGAGACTTCCCACACGCACTTTCATTTAACATCTTATATATTTTTTACAAGTAATGAACAGATATTGATACATTATTATTAATTAAAATGCACACTTCACACAGATTTCCTTAGTTTTTGCCTAGTCCTATCCCATCCAGGATACCATGTTACATTTAGTTGTCATGTTTCCTTATGCTTCTTTTGCTTATGACAATTTCTGACTTTGCTAGTTTTTGATTACTTTGATCATTTTGAGGAATACTGGGCAGTGTTTGTGGAACATCCCTCTGTTGGGGTTTGGCTGATGTTTTTTTCATGATTAGCCTGGGATGGAGAGTTTGGAGGAAGATCAAAGAAGTAAGGTATCATTTTCATCACATCATACCACCAACATGACATCACTGCTGATCTTAACCTTAATTCCCTAGCTGAAGTAGTATTTGTAAGATTTCTCCACCCCCCACCCCGTTGGTATCTTTGGAAAGAATTCACTAAGCACAACTCATACTTAAGTAATGGGGAGTTACGCACCATCTCCTTTGGGGTGGAGCATCTGCATAAATGATTTAGAATTTTTTTGCAAAGGAGACTTGTCTGTTCTCCCCAGTCAGCACTGTAATTATGTGGAATAGCTATTTCAATACCCTGAAAATAGGGAGACTCTACAAAGAGGATAACTTAAAAATTTTACTATATAATTTCTCTTTAAAACAAAACAAAACAAAACAGAATTAGCAGGTTATCGATAGCAATGCAAAGATCCTGGTCCAGATAATTAGAAATAATAATATATACTATTTAAAGGTTTCCTCTGATCATATGGTTTTAATTCCTCTCTACTAAAGCATGTATTCTCAATTACCAAGAGAATGAAAATTTGTTCCCAATTACAAAGGAAATTTATTATTGGATCACAAGACATTTTAACCTCTTCCATTGTCATGTGGAGGGTTTTATATCTTTTTTTAATAATACTAACCCAATACTGCCCTTCCTTCATGTTTATCCTCCTGAGGTAGAATACAGGATAGAAAGGGAGAAAGCTTTGAGTTTCCCCAAAATGGTAGACTTTTTTCACTAACCATAGGGTATGCCTAAATCCAGACATTCCAGATTGTGCCTTTAAAGTGTGGAGTTCCACTCTTCATCTCCTTTCTCAGATAAAAACTAGTAAGGTGATACTATGGAAAAGCTCATGCTTCAAGGACCCCAATAGAGTATACTTAATGCATCAATATTATTCATTCAGCAAACACTTATGGAAGGCTAGCCATGAAGACATTATCTTTGGTTCTGAGGAAACAATGATGAGAAAGTATAGTTTAGGTCTCTATTTTGACATAGTTTTAAATTTGGGGGAGAAGACTGGCATTAAGTACAAATTAAAAGTTTGCTAGTCACATGATGAAATTTAGGGTACTATGAGGGTATAAAATATGATCACTTAGTGGATGATGGACTAGTTAATTTATTGCAGAAAAACAGAAGGTTTCTTTGAGAAAATTATATTTAGGCTGATTTTTGCAGTGTGCATAAGAGTCAAGTGAGCACTGGGCGTCAAATTGGGGATGATTATCATATTAAGTGATATAGTCCTGCTTTGTTGGAACGTTAGGTTTCTCTTTGCTTTACAGGGGACAAAGAAACTTTAGAAAAGATCTCAAATAAGGCTAATACTAGAGTTTAGAATATTTTTGGAAAGCTAGTTGAAAACTCCTTGCCCTGGACATTTCTTATAAGTAGTTAGGGACAACTCATACTGGTACCTTCTCTTCAAAAAACTCCATGGAAACAGTAACAATACAAACATCTATAATTGATGTAGTGATTTACAATATTCAGGCTCTCATGCAAATGGCAAAATTGTGTGGTTGTCAGGATGTTTGCTACAAAGGCAGAAAAAAAATCTGAGACAGCAGTTTCCCCAAATGTGGTGACAGCCTAGTCATAAAAGAACATTCTACCTTATTGTTATGAATATATTAATCATTCAGTGGTTTACTGTGAACATCTTTACCATTTACAAGAAAACATCTGTTATGACTAGATGAATGATCAGCTGCAAAGTATATAGCAATTTTGTTTTTAAAGATTGCTTTCTAAAGTACTCCCATTTCACCCTTCACTTCATTGAGGTGCATATGTAAAGATACAGGAGGTCATTTCCAGAATTTTCTGGGTCAGTAGAAGCAAATTCTTGAAGAAGCTCATGAGATAAAGTTTTTGCTTTTCCCAGAATTTGAATATTTCTTTGAGATCACTCCATCCCATTTTCGAAGAGTTCTATCCCTCCTCCCTGGCCACTTTCTAGGACTATCTTCAAGGTTAATGTTTAAATGTTAATTAAGCCTAGCCATCTCTTAAGAGATAAGTAAGTAAACAGGCTAGCCTTGATAATAAGGTTTCTAAGACTGGACATAAAGGAATGTTAATGCATCTTTCATAATGGAAGCAATATGTTTATAATCTTAGACTTAAAGTAACTATGGTTACAAAGCCTTGTGCTGCCTCACCTTTACTTGATTTCTTTCACTGGGGATCCACCTCTGTCATCAGGTGAGAGTCTTCTTGGCTAATGGCACTCTGTCACCATGAGAATACAAAGATTAAATACCTTGTGAATAGAGAGTGCAATTTTTTTTTTATCTGCTTCAGAAGTGTCTTTTCAAGAAGGAAGACTTGGTCAACAAAGAAAGAAGTGTTCTCAGTTTAAACTAACTTTCTAAATAAAAAACTTTGGCATTCTATTGTACCTGAAGTGCTTTGTTATCAATGATTACCTAGCAAGTGCGACAAGTCTTTAAACCCATAGTCCTGATGTTGACTAAGTGCTTCAAAAAGAATTTCTGAAGATACTTAGGGTGAAAGGATCAAGAAGAAGATATTATCGGGATATAATTTAAAACACTGGATTTAGAATGAATTGCTGCAGACATCTTCTCAAAGAACATTAAGAACATAGGAAATTGCTCAAAACATAACATTAGAAACAAAGCAGGACTCAAAATGTATATATAATCTATTTTATAAAATAATATAAAATGTATAAAGATGAAAGGAAGTACATGAAAACATAAATGGTGGTTATTTCAGGGGTGAGATTATGGGTGATTTGCCTCAATAAACATATATTAGGAAGAAGCAGGCTCATAGCAGAGGAGCCTGATGTGGGGCTCGATCCCATAACGCCAGGATCACGCCCTGAGCCGAAGGCAGACGCTTAACCGCTGTGCCACCCAGGCGCCCCTACATAATAATCTATTTTAAACAACAGCTACAGCTTTGCCAATTATGAAAAGGACTCACTGTTAATCTGGGACACTTTCAGAAGAGGTTGGCAAATGATAATGGGAGCTGTGAAAACACTGATGATTTTTCACCTGGAGAAAAAGAAGAGTAATGAAACATGAAGGCTAGCTCCAACCATTTGAAAGACTGTCAGGTAGAACAGTATCAAGGCCTTTTTTTTCCAAAGACTAGAAGTTTTATGGAGTCAGCACTTGTCTTAATTTAAGAAAGACGTTTCTAGCAATCAGGGAAGAATCTGATATTCAAAAAGAAGTTGGATGTATATCAGACATACAGTTATAACACTGATGTTGAGTGAGAAATAAGACTATGGGATTCTTAAGGTCCTTTCAACTCTGGGATTCAATTACTTTAAACATTGCTAACATATTTGCCCAACACTCTAGGGGTCAGAAGTCTTAGTTTTTATTTTCCTCTTTTCTTCCCCCTACCCCCACTCTCACTTTCCTCCCATACTGACACAAAATTCTGGCTTGTCCGAGGAGTCACTGGGGCAAATTGCCCTTGGAAACAATGCTAAAGGAACAGTCAATTCCTCGAGATAACCCTCTGATTTAAGTAGAATAGAAATTCCAGAATATAATGACATGTCCAATTTACCACAATGTGTCAATTAATGCACTGTGATTAATAGGGTGGGGTTTCCTTGGCTTGGCGTTTACAGGGGCTTAAGAACAATCACAAAGAATAAGATGGGTTCAGATTTCTACAACTCATCTGATCACACATTTGGACATGACCCATATTATCCATTCTTTTCTCTATTTCATCAATTCCATACCACCTTACTCAAATATGGTCCAAGAGAATCTATGACTGAGCTTCCCAGACATCTCAGCCTCCCAGTTCAGGATGTCCCTTGTGCAATCCCTAATGAGTGTGACATCCTCATCTCTCTTTGGCTTTAAGTAGGAAGCAAATATTTTTGTAACACCATTCTTTTAGGAAGCAGTCAAACAGTATTAGAAACTTTTCCAAATACCAATAGCCATTTGTCTGCTAGTAAAAATAGCAGAATATAGATATTTAGAATTTTGGGCAATTTAGATATTTAGAAAACTTATTTTACTCAAAGGCATAAATGCTAGAGGAATGATTTAGCCCTTTGGATATGTTTCCTTGATAAATATTAAAAATGTGATTTTTTTTTACTTTTCTTCTGAAATATAAAGATATGCCAAAGAACGGAGAACTATAATTCTTTATTCTCTATTTTCTGAGAAAGGCTCTACTATCAAATATATCATGTTACACTTTCCATGGCCACTTCCCATGTTCTGATTTTTTATTTGGGAAGTACTGTCCTGTACAAGACAGTATTTTTAAGAAACTGTAGACTTGATCTCTGCAAATGAAAGATTATAACAAGAGGAACTACCACAAAGGCTACTGCAGGCGTATTAGGAGAACTAATGCACAGAGAGTCTTAGGCCAGCTTTCTGCACTAGGTTAGAATGTGCTGTTATTGTTACTTTTGTCAATGGTATTGCTATTAAGAGGCTTAGACTACATAGTCCAAATTCCACTTACATTTATTGAGAATCTCTATGGTGCAGGTATTGTACTCTATTTTTATTTAATCTTCTTGGTCACTCTGAATCTTCATTTCAATTTGTCCTTCTCTGTTCAGATGAGAGATGGGCTAGATGGGTTATGGGTGCTAAGGAGGGCACTTGTTATGATGAACACTGGCTGTTATATCTAAGTGATGAATCACTAATTTATATACTTTAATAATACACTGAATTAACTTACTGGAATTTAAATAAAAACTTGAAACAAAAATAAATAAATAACTAAATACACAAACTCATTACTGGGATGAAATAAGTAAATAAAATAAAAGATTAGGTATTTTACTTGGATTACACAGCTATTCCTTCCTGGACAGACATGTTAAACCACCGTCCAGGATACTCAATTGGTACAGGACAAATGTGGGATTCAAAGTCATGTTTCTGCAAAGTTCTTCATTCTGCTGTGATGGAGAATGCTGTGAAATATTAAGGAAAGCAATATATCTCAATAGTGACGAGCCCCTAAACCTCTGATTGTTTATGATGTTTTTGCCTTTACATGATGTACCTCATAATTAATTTTTATCAATAGAATGTCTTTTTTAACCATTAAAATCCTATGAACGAATTATATTTCAAATAATGCTTTAATAGAAAAGGGGAGAAAAAAAAGGCATTGATAAAATGGAAGTCCAAAAATGGAGAAAGAAAATACTGGCCAAGAAAGAAGAAAGAACAGGTGTTTGCCCTTATCCCACACTCCTTCAGACTGGAATATGGAAGAGCAACACTCTTGTTTTTGTGGATATGTGCTAAAGAAAACAGAAAAATCCAGCCAAGTTGTGCAGTGAGTCTCATGAATATATAGAGAAGTGTTTACATGTCTTGAATTGAGAATGGAATTCTAGTCCCCTTAGACTGTGAGCCAGATTTTGGAAGGCCAGTATAAGCCCACTTGCATTGTCTAATGATTCTCTCTTCTGGGAACATTCTAATTTAGCTAAAACCAGGATTTGGACTTTGCCTAGCTATAAATTAAAAGAATACTACATGGCTATGCAGCTCTGCTCAAGAGTTTATTTGTTCTTACATTAAAAAATAACTCAAGTCACTCTCAATGGATTCATTAAAAACCTGATTTCTCCACTTTATAGCTATTTGGCCTGGCAGATGGGATCTGGTTTTTTCCTTATGCTGCATTTTTTGAACTAAGTATATATGGTGGGATAGCAGTATACTCTCCCGCCAACAAAAAAGCCACATGCATATTTCAATAAAATCACATTATTTGGCATCTACTGTCCACATATGTTCATTTGGCTATTGCTAGTCCAAGCCAATTATAGCCACAAGGGAAATGAGTGTTTGAAATTTAAACAAGGAGCTCTAAATTTTGTAAGAGAGAAGAGGCCTCCTGACAGGTAGATCAGTCTCTAATTCATTTTTAATGCTGTTGACAATTCCATAAATCATTGTTTCTCTCCTGCTATGTGCCAGCTTCTGTGCTGTAGAAGTTTGAAAAGAAAACTTCTCTATACTTTTGGATAGGGGCTTAGGGCTAGGTAAGACTCCTTGAATGATCTTTTAAGGATGAGTAATTCACCATGTAGAGAATAAAGAGGATTTCAGACAGAGGGAATGGATGGAAGTATGGTGAGTTCAGGGGTAAAGCAGTTCTTCGATGTGGCTGGAGGGCACATGGTGGAATGGACGTAGAAATGTAAGTGGGAAGGGAATGGTAGAGTGATGGATTTCTCAGTGCAAAGAGCCATCATTAAAAGTTTTTAAATGAGGAATGTAAGCTTTATCCTTGTGAGTCCTGAGAAGCAGAGTAATTTATTCCCACAAATGTGAAAAGCAAACCTGATGCCCTCGTCCCAGCAGAGAATGTCTAAAACAAATGTCTGAAGTTAAATGGACAGATAACTAGGGGCAAAAGTTACCTGGAAATACTGTTTTAAGCAAAGAACCAAAACATGCAATATCTGACTTAGATTATTAAAAAAAAGTTTTTTAATTCTGATTTTTAAGGATCTGGTTGAGAACTGGGAGAGAATAAAGTACAGGTGAAATTAATGTGGATGTTTTTTGTATAAAGTCAGGGTCACCAGAGATACCATTTGTTTATAATTTCTTATATACATGTCAAAAAAAGTACACACATGCATTTTTTATACAGCAAAATAATGGTGTTTGAAAATGTGACTAATTCCATGTGTCCGAATCAGCATCTGGATAATGAATGCACTCTTATTTGTATTTACCAAATTTTTATTACATTCCAACATTTTTAGCGATAAATTTTCATCCTATGCGGTAGAGTTTCAGAATTGCATGTATTGTACAGTCCAGAGCTTGGCTCCCAGAATCAAGCAAACCCGAGCTCTGTCCCACTTAGGAGCCATAGGACTTCTGCAAATTATCTGATTCTTTTAGCTATACTTTCTCAATTGTTAAAAAGAAAAATCAGATGCAGACTCATATCTACCAAGTAATTATTGTGACAATTAATTAAATTGTTTGAAAAATGCTTATTATAGTGTCTGGTGTATATTAAGAACGTGATAAATGTCATTAACCAATTATATCATTATTTTCATCACCCAAAGATAAACACACGCAATCAGTTCGAGAAAAAACATCTGTTAAAACTACTTTATCTATACACTTAGCCAGTTGATTCACTGCATTTTGCTGGATTAAATAATGATGTAAAGGATAATAACATACATATGATACTTTAGTATCTAAGAAGTAGTCCCTCTTGAACAAATAATTTGGCACAGATCCTGTGAATTAGAAAAGATAAAATATTCTTATTGTTTACAAAGAAGACAAAAAAGAAATCAAGACAAAATATCCAAGAGAAAAATACCCATCAATGCAAGAATAGACAAGGAAATAAAGAGGAGAGCAAAACCCTTCAAAAAGATTAATTTGTCATAACAAATGCTTTCAAACAATCAGAGTAGAAAAGACATCATATCAGCCAGTGAACTGACATTCTTAAATAAAATGCTGGGGAGCTAACAAATATCAGACTTAAAACCTTTTTTTTTTTTATAGCTAGCTACTGATTTCTCAAGTTTAAACAATTCATTCCAAAGTAATATTTCAGTTATGCTTGTGACTCATCACATACATCATCACAAAAATATCATAAAAACATTTATTTAAAATAAGTATGATTTTTATGATATGTAAGTTTGTAAAAAAAAAAGTACATGGTTGAATAAAGTTTTCGTTTCTTTATTTTTAAAAATCATACATTTAGGGATTGAATTTCAACCACCGCATTTAATTATTATTTAAATTATTGATCCATAAACTATAATATAGACTTTGAAGTGACAGTTCTCAGACTCTAAAATGGTGTGCTGAAAATGTGGAGAAGCGTTCCATCATTTAGTTGAATATGGCCAGTCATTTTCCAAGTTCACACTTGATTGGATTTTCTTTTTAACACTTTGATCACTAAAAGTTCTCTTTTAAAAAATTGATGTCCAGGACACCTGGGTGGCTCAGTTGGTTAAACATCTGCCTTTGCCTCAGATCATGATCCCAAGGTCCTGGGATCAAGTCCTACTTCAGGCTCCTTGCTCAGCGGGGAGTCCGCTTTTCCCTCTGCCTGCCATCTGACAAAGTGAATGTCCAAGTATCATAAAATATGTATTGATGGAATTTCTCAGAAAGGTGATTGTGCCTAAATTGAGCCATTAATAAGTTTTTGTGGTCATATATATTCATATTTAAGATTTTTGTTTTATATAACTATAATAGAATTATGGTTTTCTAAGTAGTACTGATTCCAGCTCATGTTATATGATTAAATATTCCAATAATTCATATTCCACTTTGACTACCATGATATTCAGTTGTTCTGCTACCTGATCAAGGTTGGTAACTGTTGCTTTAGAAGTACAGACATATTCAGATCATTTTTATTGAATGATTCTAAATTTCTCTAAATTGCTGAGTAAGTAAATATAAGGCAGTACACTTGGTTAGGTCAAGTTGTACAGAATGGATGCATTGATATCTCTGGGGTTTCTATCTCAAGTGCTCTCACATGAATGGGAAAAAGAAAAAAAATTAATGCAATTTTTCCTTATGGTGGCAAGTGGGTGTGTTAACCAATAATATTTCTTACGGGTTACTTTGACATGAATCTGATAAACTTAAATGAATAATTGATATATACGTGTCTTAAATCTAGGAATTTTACTTATCATTCATTACAGAAATTGATAGCAGTGGCAAAATAAGATATTGTTAAAATTTGTAGGCTAAACAGCCTTTCAAAATATAAAATTTGATTTATATATGCTGGTGAAGACTATATAAAAACCTTTAAAATTCAAGTTATTTTTCTTGGAACACAGTGAAACCATTAGGACCACGAACCTCTCATTGGCTTCAATTCCTTATATCTGCATTTAACTATTGCTCCTAGATACAGTGTGAATATCCAAAAAAGGGGAACACTGCAAGTTTGGAAGTTCTGTGATACTGTGGCTAGAATTCAAAGGGACTTCTGTAAAGCAAAGTTCACTGACCCTTCCAGCCAAAAGAATTTCTCACATGTCTCAGAAAAGGCTACAATCAAAAAGCAAAAGATGAAAGACATAAGACAAGAAAGTCTTCATTCTGTGATGTATTCACTGTGGGACCTACTTCTCTGAGCCTCGGTTTCCTTGGCTGTAAAGCATAGACTAGAGGGGCTCTATGTATTTTCCAATTCTGTGCTTCTATGATTCCAAGTAATGCAAGATTCCAAGTAACCCAAGTAATGAGAAATAATTGTCTTCTAGTCACTGCAACCTTAGAAAAAGTATTATTGTTTAAATGTGAAAAATGCCTTGCCTTCAGAATGCCTTGTGAATAAGAAGAAATTTATAGAAAGCATATTTTCAAATAACCAAAGTGTTTACAGAAGAGAAAGCACTCTGTTTAAGTGCTGTTCCTTTGTTTTGGTTGCTTTTCTGACATGTAACATAGCTCAGTTATATCTCGTTTTATGAATAGAAGGCTATTTTAGCCTGATCCTATGTGAATTGATTCATACCACTATTTACTGATTTTAAAATTTAAATATATATATCAAAGTCGTGTGGTACTGGAGGTTTTCGTTAGTGAGAAAGATAATTTTTCTGAATGCTACACTGGGTACATTCATTTGTAATAGTTTGGAATTTTAAATAGAGTTTTAACCAAGAATGTCTTAAATATATAAGCCAAAAGGAAATTCTCTATAACCTTTTACCAACAACATAAATAGGCCTTTGTGTGTGTGTGTGTGTGTGTGTGTGTGTGTGTGTATGTGTGTGTATGTGTGTGCACATAGAGCTGGAGATAATTTATGTTAAACACTTAATAAACAATACAAAGATCATTAGCAAATAATACTTAGATCATAATTACTCTAGTATTATTAGAATTTACACACTTCAATTATGACATTACAACAACTCATGTAACCATTTAGTGAATCTCAAAAAGGAATTATATTCATTCCAGTGCACTACTAAACATTCTCTTTGGAATTTTTAAATCATTTAAATAATCCCCAGGGTTTATTCAAAATATGGTATGTAAAACTACTATAAAATGCCCAGATGTTAGTAAAACTTTGGTCTTTTATTTTCTAATACATATTCCTATAAAACTTTTTATAATATTTCATTTAAAAAGAATATAATTTATTTCACATCTTCCTAATTGTCCTTAATGTTTAAAAAAATATTTACTGAATTTCTCATATGAATTAGACAAGCAAGAAAGGAAGACCCCTTTAAAGGAGCTTTATCAACATTTTACTTTGCATTTCCAAAGCTCCCTTTTGAGAAATACTTACTGGCTCACAGCAAATCCATGGGAAACTATAAAGTAATATATGCCTTGCTCAGAATTCTCCTAGGCAATTACTAGAAACACCATAAAAATGTGTGATCAGGGTATCCAGACCAAGGATGTTTCTGAGGGATCACACGATTATATATTTATTCCCATTTTTCACAAAAGGTGATCCTTGGGACGCTAGTTTTTCAAAACACTTCTGAAGAAAGGAACTCCTAGTTAAACAATTTGGAATTCTTTGCATACTATGTCTTTCTACTAAAAATTCACAAATCACAACGGGATACTAACGTTCCTAACAAGTATTGCAGTAGGTCTACTATTTATTTCTGCTTAAGAAATTAGACAACTAGCATTTCCTAGTTGTTAGTGTTGTTTTTTACTCTAAGACCCAAACAATTCTCCCTCTTCCCCCTTTTCTCCTTACTAAATGCTATGAATTTGCATTCCATGGAATACTCATTGGGACACACTGCCGGTGGCCTCAAGGCTTTGGGAGGCTGTAGACCAGCACTTTGGTGCTGTGACTGTTTCAAGGCCAGACCACAATCCAGGGAATAGGTTTGGAAGAGGGTACAAAATCTCAGAAATTCACGAGGGCTGTTCAAAATGGAATTACAAATTTTGATTAATATTTCACAGAGCCCAATGAATTTGCTGATTTTGTTCTGATTTTTTTGTGTTTTTTAAAAATTTGTTTTGATTTTTTTCAGCATGTTTAGAAATATGATAAAATGGATGGGCTACAACTGTGATATGCCTAGTGAAAAATAATTGTCTTCTAGTCACTGCAACCTTAGAAAAAGTATTATTGTTTAAATGTGAAAAATGCCTTTCCTTCAGAATGCCTTGTGAATAAGAAGAAATTTATAGAAAGCATATTTTCAAATAACCAAAGTGTTTACAGAATATGAAAACTTTCCTAAGTGCAGGCAGTACAGGGGTTAAGTCATTTAAGTAGACCAACAACTTGTACTGAGAACTCTTTACATGTTACTCAATTGGCATCAGTGAAATCTTCCTGTGTGAAAAGAAATAATCCTTGATGATTACAGGAAAACAGTGTGGATGTACTGAATGCCACTGCACTGTACACTTAAAAATGCTGAAGATGGTGAATTTTACATTGTGTGTATTTTGCCACAATATAAAAAAATAAATAATGTAACCTTGTTTTAAGGCACCACTAAAATAGCAAGGTATTTTTTTAATGCTCAAGAGAATTACTTGCTTTGTAATCAAACCAGATTCTTGAAAACACCCCAAAACCCTCCTGTATCCATTGGGAAACCCTCTCTTGACCAAAAGAAAAGGCAGTGGTGGATGCTGAGCAGATATGACAGTTTTCAGAATAAGAGAAATACTCTTTGCTTCCTTCTACTTCCAGTACCTCAGTCCCCGTGCCATTACAGTTGCAATAACAGATTTGAACGCAGACTTCCCTTTTACACTGCAGAAAATAATACAGTGTTCTATAAATGTAAAATGGTATTTCACAAGTTTTTTAAAAAAATATTTCATTTCCTGTAGTGGCATTAAGAGTAAAATCTGCTGTGTGGATTTTTAAGGTTAGGTGGAATACATTTGACTTATCAAAGTGTGTATTAATATAGAAGAATTAACAAATTTGGGAGAAATAGACTTAGCGAAGGATTAGTGAACTATAAAAGGATTGATGAACTATAAAACTCATTGCAAAGCTAGGAATGTTGAAAAACCATTGCTCTTGTTGGCTCATGTTGACTAGTAGACTGGAAGTTTATGAAGGCAGGGAACACATACATCTTGTTCCCCACTGGTTTTTTTCTTGCATCTAACAGTATCTAGTGTTTGTAGACACTTAATAAATATTTTTGAGTGAGTTAGGAAGTTCAAGATAGAGTTAAAATTCAGAAAGTTGCTTTTTAGGCAATTGTTAAAAAGTGACATTAATGAAGGTACTTCTCAGTTAATAAATGACTCAAAATACCACCAATTGAACATTTAGATATCTAGTAAGTTCCAAGTTCATTATTCATGCTAATTGTTTGCTACCATATCCATCCAAATGCTACATATGGAATTTTATTCACAAACCAATACTCTACATTTCAAGAGACCAGTATTGTCAACACTTAAGCGCTTAATGGTCAATTCTTTTCATGAATCTTTTTGTCTGATGGATTATTGCTGAATTTTGCCCATGAAGTTTGGGCAATAAAATTGTGCTTCATAGATATCCTTATGTCTTTTTTAAGTGGAGGCATTATTATTAAACTTTCTCCGTATTTTAAAGCTATCCAGTGGAAGAATATTAATTAAAATGTTAATATTCATTATTTAAATTAATTTTCTTTGAAATTTGAGCTATTTGTGCATAAACATTAAAGTGACAAATGATTAAATGGTGTTTCATGCAATCCTGATTAAAGATTTAGAGATGAAAGAATATGTATTTGGAAGAATATAAAAAAGGGGTATCTATTGCTTTTAAATATATTTCCTGGACCTTAATTATTGGATTTTGTGTTTTTTATTTAGAAAAACTAAAATATAAGCAAGAAAAATAGAACATGGTTTCCACACAATTAGCTAAAAAACGGTCAAAACTTTGGAATCACTTTGAAATCTATGTTAAAAGCTCAGCTACTTTGATTTTTTTTCTATTATAGAAACATGAAAAGTTATTTCAACTGAATTGCATACATAACTCCTAGAGTGTAGACAGTTGCTATTATTTGTTCACTTCATCAAAATGCTTTTTTAAATTCTTGCTACATCTGTATTACCAGGTCCTGGAGAAACCAAGGTGAAAGAGGCCCAGGAGAAGCCAAACCTTCTTTGCTATTTCTAACAAAGGAAATGCCATTCTTGCCACTAACTCTTGGAATGATTTCCAAGTTCTCTAAAAATAATTTAACCTGTGTCAAATAGCTGTCTCATCTGGAAAACTCAATAAATGAGTGTAGTAGTTAGAAAGAGTAGGGGGGAAGTTAGGTGTTAAACTGAAATGGTATATCCCAGGCATGTTAGATTGAAACTCCAAATTAGCCACCACGCTTCCATACATCTGCTCCCTTTTCTTTAAACTTGAACTATATTATTGCAGAAAAGCATAATAATCCCCACTCTGATCTTGCATTTCAAGGGAAAGAGCCTAAACCATCACAGTGTAAGCACTTTTGTAAAGGGGTATTATGGGTGGATGAATTTCTTTTGGGGTCAGCATTTCTGCATTGAAGGGGCAGATTATGCAGGGGGGGGAAATAAGAGGAGTAATACAAATTATTCTTCCCAATGACAATGATCCTAATTTGACATTGGACTTTAGTTTAAAGAGGGTATGCCTAGTAAATCATGCCTCATTTTAAACAATAGTTGAATTCTTTAAAATTTTGTGCAAATTATTTCTTGGAAGCCAAATCACCCTTCACTGTACCTGAATAGCTCTTTTATGTAGAAAGTGCAGGTAAATCCTTACAAAAGTAAAAAAAAATGTGCTTTATTTATGTGTTCAGAAATGTGGGTCATTATATATTATTTTCTGAATTTGAAGCATTCTAACATGGCAATTATTAAAAAATGAATTTTAAAATTCAGTTATATGATTTTCTAAATGTAAAACAGAATTTTCTTGCTACTAAATTATTTAAGATTCACGTTTAGTATGTGTTGATCCACAAATGAAATGGCATTCCCTGTAATGATTTTCAGACGTCAGCCAGTGTCCTCAAGCAGAAGCACTGGATGATTTTTCAGAGGGATGACTTACCTTATGACTATTAACTTTTGCAGGGTACCACCTGAATCAAGATTTTTCAAGGGGACCCAAGGTAAAATGAAAACATTCCAGACTTCAAACATTTCTCTGTTCTCTTTTTTGATATGAAAGACAACCTAAAAATTTTTTTTGTAAAGAAATGGGGCTACAGTCCCTTGCATTAGTTTTTGTTGACTAGGATAAGGAGGAAAGTGAAAATCAATTTGTCTAATGGGTCATGGGATAGTGCAAGTACAGGCACATACTTTGACTTGTCTTGCCCACTCTCATAATTTGTTTTAGAGCTTGGGGTGAAAAAGGGGGTGAAAGGAGATAATATATGGACCGCCTGACATTTGCCAAGAACTGTGCTTAACATTTAACACATGGCTTCTCATTTATAAAAAGTTAAGCAATATATAAGGAAACAAATTCAACCAAAAGAAATCTTACTCTTTTTCCCCTCTGCCAAATTTAGAGTTTCTTGTCTGTCTTAATAGAAGATAACATCTCTAGTAAGGAAGAGAAACCTGGTTTCTTGAGTCTTTTCTCGGTAGTCACTGTTTTTTTTTTAAGTTTCACAATGGAGGGAGTCCAGTGGTGGATGGCAGCCCAAGAGAGAATGCTGCTTTTATATATCTTATTGTCTTTGCAGGTCAGATGGGAATAGCTAAGAGAAGCTTAAAAAAAAAGGTGAGGAAAATAAGCAAGTACTCAGAATACTCATAGTTTTCAATTGACTTGAAAATAACCATTTAAATGAATTTAAATATAAACATAAAACTTTAATTCTGAATACTGTAGATAGAGAAAAAAAGGTAAGATCATCATGACTCTTTTAAGACTAAACCAAATTTAAGAGTAATCTCTTAAAAAGTTGCTTATCAAGTCCTTTATATCATTTAAAAACACTAAATTTGGCATGGCTGCCTATTATAGGTATGTTTTATATCTGTTAAATGGACTGAAATATAGGAAATGTTAAGTAAAGATCGGAAACCATACTGAATTGTTAACATCAAGTGTTTTGTATAAATCCCTCGGTCAATTCTATCCTAAATCAGTTTTGATTCAAAAGTTACTCTAGGGGCACCTGGGTGCTGCAGTCGGATGGACAGCTGAGTCTTGGTTTCTGCTCAGTTTGTGATCTCAGGGTCCTGATGTCAGGGTTGTGAGATTGAGCCCCATGTGGGGCTCCACCCTCAGCCCACACTCAACATGGTGTCTGCTTAAGACTCCCCCTGCCCCTCCCCCGTTCTTGTGCTCTCTCTCAAATAAATAAATAAATCTTTTTTAAAAAGCTACTCTAGACATTATGCATAAGTCAAATATCTAGTCGTACAGTTTTCATATTTTCTATTTTTATCCCAATAAAACATGAATATCATGAGTAACGTTTCCAATCAAAAAAATTGTTCTTTCTAATGTGAATTAACCAGTAATTTCAAATTTTAGATATTCATAAACTACTTGAGAGCAAGAAATACCATCATATTTATCATTCTTGGGTTTATCACTGGGCTCATGCTTACAAATAGCTGTACAGCCAACCTGAATGATGAGTGATCTTGGGTCAAGATTAGCCATGTGGATTAAACACCTGATTCCCAGCAGGCCTTACTCTACCAGAAATCTGTGTCTCCCAGAGCTGGCGAAGAACTTGCCTTGATCACTTCTATACTTTTTTCCTGTCTGCTGACCAGTGATGGGGAGAACACCACTAAACATTTTGATGATTCATTATAAGTGTGCACGTCATACTTTTACACTGATTTTTATGTGGCAAAAGTCCTAATAGTCTCCCACACCAAAAGTCATGTTTGAAATTCAATACATTAACAATCTGAAGCCGACTTAGCTGTGAAGCAGGATACTGAGAATAAATAGATGAAATTCTAGACATTTCTAAAGAGGATCCAGCTACTTAATAGCCACTGAGGTCTTCAGTGAATAGGTGTGAATATTTCAGTGCAGTCCAACCTGAACTGAAAAGCAGTTCTTACTTCCAAATTTAAATACCGCCTGTGCATATAAAAAAAAAGAGAGAGAGAGTTTTATTTATTAGTCCAAAATGTTACTATGATTGGGATCTTGAAAAAACATTCTCTTTTTCTTGCGCATGTTCTTCAGCAAAAGGCAGGAAGGGTAGCCTAGAGAAAGGAACTTACGCTTGGAAACCATAAAGTTGAGACGTCCTGTTTTTCACCTCACAACAGGCACAGTTGGGCTGCAGATAGTTGAGTAAGTACATTTCTCTGCCAAAGTTAAGATGATGAACCATGGGTGAACCCTGGCAAAATTCTATTCACCCACTGAAAAGCTGTTAGTAGTTGGCTATTGAGGATTGTCCAAATCATTTTCCTCACAGGTGGGACCCACTCTCTTCAAGGGGCAAGTGCAGCTCCCATGACGAGGGTTACGGTGAGCTCTGCGGGTACACTGGCGCTTCAGAGCACCGTGAGGTCCATACTGGCCTGACCTGCATTCTGGGAGGGAAAAAGTAAAAATAAAGGCAATTCGAATGTGCTTTTTTATCACACAGTCTTTTTACTACTATTTCTTGGAACTGAATAGGATAATGATAGACTTGTAAAAAATTCTGGTTAACCATGTGGTATCTTTTTCCCATGCTAGAATGTTATATAATAAAAGTAAGGACTTTAATGGAAAACAGGAGGAAGCTGGGAGTGTCAAGGAAGTTAGTGACAAAATTGAAAAGAGGAGAAGGCAGGACAGCAACGTAGATTTTTTAAAGTGCCTTCTCAGAATTAGATTATTCAATAGAGCTATACAGCACTGGCATTCTGAAGGACCCAGGGAAAATGGATTAGTTGTCTTGAGGTCAGAACAAGGCAACACTCACTCAGAATACACAATATATGAAATTTGTCTTTAGGTTGAAAACACAATTATTTTAGCTTATGTTGTTGAAAATGAAATGGCTTTAAATTTCAACTCTTTCATCTCTTAAAGTATGTCAAAAGGGCCATAGATCCCCTGTGTACCTAACTCCACAAGGTCCTGCTATATGTACTAAAGGGATATAAGTATCTTTAAATTGAATTGCATTGTGATTGCAACTGGTAGAGAAATAAAGGGAAGGCATAAAAAGTGTTAGCTTTATTAAAATAACTAAACATGGACTAAAGGGGTAATGCAAACATCACGCCCCAGCCTGGGTCGTTGGTATTAGTCTGAAATCTGACAGAGAATTAGCAGAGAATTAACAGGTTCTGTCTCTGAAGGATTGTGAGTTGAGGGAGAAAGCCCCACCCAGCCTAGCCCATGGAAACAGAAAGGGGTTCATATTTCCTAATCACTCAGGCAAAACTAAGAATTAACTCAATATTTAAGGACTGGAGAAATTTAACTTGCAATAATAACAGTTACCTAGCTCTATGCGGTTTACAAATGGGTTCCTAATACATTACTTCACTTGGTCCTAACAAACACTTGTGAGGTAGGCAAGGCCGTGAGATAAGCTCTTAATCATTCTAGAGGCAGATAAACCGAGTTTTGGTATAGCTTAAGAAACCTTCTTAAGTGTTATATTCCAGGGAAATGCCAGGGCTGGATTTCTAAGTTCTTATTTACTGCACATTCATCATTTTGCACTACTATGTAGAAAGACAAGGTATCAAGTATATATATAGAAGAAAGCCCAAAAAAGAAATTAGAAAGCTAGAGCGCCTGGGTGGCTCAGTCTGTTAAGCAGCAGCTCTTGGTTTCAGCTCAAGTCATGATCTCAGAATCATGAGATGGAGCCCCGAGTCAGGCTTCATGCTCAGCGGGGAGTCTGCTTGAGATTCTTTCCCCACCCCCCTCTGATCCTCCCCCTGCTCCATGCGTGGAGGTGGTTTAGCCCTCTTGTCTCAATTAATTAATAGTTAGATTTTAAATATGATATGAATGGAGACTTAGAAATCAATTTTGCAATTAGTTACTTTTACTAATTACTAAGGAGTAATTCAGCTCCTTCCTAAATGAAGTTACAACAGGTAAGTAAAAGGAGCTTTGGAGAAGATGCAAGTACTCCTCTGAAATGAATCTCTTCTTTAAAACTTCAAAATTTATAAAATTAAAACAAATTTCTGTGTTATTTCAAATTTAAACTAACACACCCACCTCTGCCCAGTGTGTGGGGGGATTACTTAGTTTGGTGTTAAGACCTAGTGTTCTTGTTTGCAAAGGAATTATGAATCAGGATCTCTCCTGAGCAGTTCAGAATCTGATTTTAATTTATAAAAATACCACATTTTCATGTTAATAACGATGTGTATTTAAGACATCTGTTCGAATGTCTGCAAATGTTAGTTTACCAAGAGGGTGGGGAAATAATCCAATAAAAAACTGTTACATTCTTTTATGAATTAACATTATGGCTGTTTAACAGGTCCTTTACCAGAGTTCAAATTAAAATGAGGTCTTTTATCTTTATAGTGCCTGCATAGACACAGCTGCTCACAGTTAATATCACAGATGAACTGTGCCTAATTGAAAATAAAAATGCAAATAAAAGACTCTGTAGTACATCTGTGGAGGCTGTGGGTACCCCCAAAGAGCCCATGACAAGAGGGGCCTTGAGGTGCCCACTGAGAACGGACACATTACTACACATGATCCACTGTCACGTGGTAATTTACTTGTGGATGAAAGAGCCTATGTGATACAGGAATTTAGTCCAAAGAAAGTCCATAGAGTGAGGCTTTAATTTCCAGCCTCTCCATCAGCTCTCTTGGTTTAGTGGCAAGTGTTAAACCACTGCTGAGTGCTGCCCGATAGAATTTTCTGCAAAGATGAAAATGTTCTATACTGCACTACCAGATACTATAGCCACTAGCTGTAGGTGGCCACTGAGCACTTGAAATGCAATGCATGACTGAGGTGAATTTTAAACCAAATTTCAATTACATAGCCACCTGTGGTTAATGCACAAGGCATTTTAGGCAATGTAAATAGATAACCAAAAGAAATTCCTATTCCTTTCTTTCCCTTAAGAGGTATCTTAGTGGGGATATTAAAGACTGACTCTGGACCCAGATTCTCTGTCTCAAATCTCCACTCTATCATTACTAGCTGTGTAACCTTGGGCAAGTTCTTAATCTTTCTGTGCTTGAGTTCATTCATCTAGAAAATGGAAATGATGATGATTGTAAAGCATAAATTAAATGCCTGTCACATAATATGCACTCAATAAACGCTAATGGTTTTCTTCAGTGTTTAGATGAAACCACAAATGCTATACAGGTTCTGTCTTTACTGAGCATTTCATTGGTGACATGGGTACTGTGGCTTCACCAAGTTGTCATGTAGATGTTTATTCTGACGTATTTAGTTCAGATATGGCAAGGTTCATGTATTTTTGTCTACCATGACTCCATGAAGAATGCTGAGAAGAGAAGCCAGAATTCCTTCAACAAAAATGGGCTAAAGACTATCATGTGCTAGACCTTGTTCTAAGAGACGAATAAAAGACTAATAAACATTGATTCAACTCACTAGCTTACAGTACAGTGAAACACAAGGATTAGATATTTAAATGAAGCAGCTTTGCAAAAAAGCAATGTCCAGATCAATTAGCTGCTGAGTTGGAAGATCCCATAAGGTTCCAAGTCAGTATTCATAACCTTTTAACCTTATTCTAAAAGTCTATAAAAAGGGAAGAAGAAAAGCTAGGAAAGGATATAACACTCTTGAGCTGCTGGAAGTTCCTTATTCCGGCCTATATACAGATATTCACACATGTAGTATTGTCCACTAATAGCATCACCCAAAATCTGCAACCAGACTGCATGGGTTCAAATCTTGGCTCTGCCACTTACTACCTTTCCATGCTTCAGTTTCTTCATCTGTCAAATAGGAATAAAAATAGCAACAACCTCATAAAGTGCTTAAATGACTGCAAGCAAAGTGTTTCGGATGGAGCCAGGCATTCCAAAAAAAAAAAAATCTCTTATTCCTATTTCTCAGAAGCAAGGTGGGGTGGGGCAGATGGTGCTGGGTAAGGAGCACTCTCCTATATCCTGGAAGGTTACTGTGGTTTTCTCAGCATTTTTAAAATTCCAAGCTAAAGAATCATAGATTAATGCTGGAAATGATCTTAGCAATACGTAACCTCAACCCTTCTTTTTGGCAACGAGGACAGTAAATTCTGAGATTAAACGCTCTACTTTGGGTCATAATCTGTGGCAAGGACCATCCTTCAGGGCTGTTGTGAGATGTATAAAACCTTTTGATCTAGTAAGCACCCATTAAGTCAAATAGCAAGAGATGAGTCAATTCAATCTACTTTGTCCTCTTTTTAAGACAGTCCCTGAAGATTTAAGACTTTACATTCTAGGTCATTCTTCTTGTGAGTGGAAAGGGCAATAAAAGATAAATCTCAATTTACAATGAGTAGGTGGGAACTTGGTTCTCAAGAATACCATCTGGATCATACCTTAATTGCCTTAATTTTAGTTCTTTCTCTGAATACCTTTTGTGATCAGGGTTTTTAACTGCATCACTCTGAGGTTCTTACAATGTGTCCTCTCTTAGTCATGGTGCTGGTTTGGGATGCCTGTGATGTAAAAGCTACATACCCTGATTAATCATACTAAGGCAAGGTGACAAGCAGTGGTGGGACAACGTTCTCTAATTGAGTAATGTTTTTAGCACGGAAATGTCTATATATCCTCCGTGTAACCCATGAATCAGAGGAATGCCATGAGGTGTTTTGGTTCACACCAGCATCACATCTGGCTCAGGTTTTCTCAGGTGGACAGAAGCATTTTCCAGGTACTGGGTGGAAGGAACTTTCTCGTTCACAGTCACGAAGTTGACGGCAATTGTCTCCAAACATTCCAGGTGAACACTTTACCAAGGAAAGAGAAATGCTGAAAATTTAACCCTTTGAGCTTTAACTGATGTATCTAAAGTGAGATTAGGGATAACAATTTCCTCAAGATGAAGTCCCAAGTAGGGGCATCTGGGTGGCACAGCGGTTAAGCGTCTGCCTTCGGCTCAGGGTGTGATCCCGGCATTGTGGGATCGAGCCCCACATCAGGCTCCTCCGCTAGGAGCCTGCTTCTTCCTCTCCCACTCCCCCTGCTTGTGTTCCCTTTCTCCCTGACTGTGTCTATCTCTGACGAATAAATAAGAAAAATAAAAAAAATCTTTAAAAAAAAGAAGAAGAGAGGGAAGTTTTGGAACTCTCAGAGAGAAGCTGCACTGTATACATGATTTCACATCAGGTCTTAAAATGGATTTATTTCGACAATGGTTTATATCTGTTAGAATGTGTGTAAGCTTTTTGAAGATAGGAATTTAAAGAAGAAGACTGAGTCTACTAGCTAAGAGTATATTAATATTTTTCCTTAAAATGTTATTTATTGTATATCTCCTCAGAAGACTGTAAGCTCCAGTTTTCTGCTAGATTCCCAGATTTTAAAGCAGAAGCAAGCACATAACAAGTGTACATTCTTGAATCACTAAGTAATAAATGAATAAAGGGTGGACAAGAAATATTATATGTAAGACTCTAGTGACATATGAGGATATGGTATGGGACTAATACCATACATAGATCTTTTTTAAAGGCACTAACTTTGGTTCACATGAAGTCAAGTTATCATTATCATTACATCATCATCTTGGTTGTTGTGATCATCTGCACAAAAGTGTACATAATATAGAGGAAAATTGGACCTAGAGTTGTTTACTGAGACTATGTAGTTGGGCACTGTTTTGAATTAGGTTGATCAGTCCTTTAGGATTTTATAATATTTTATGTCAAACTGAGTAGCCCAAATTCCCACCTCTATCTTTTCACCCACATTTATGGCTGCCATTATTTTCTTGTGATAAATGCCTAATTCACATTTTAAAATATTTTTCATAAAATATTTTTAAAATATTTTTTTCACATTTTAAAATAATTTTTCGTAAAGTAAAATATTTTTTCTTTACGAAAAAATATTTTACTTTAAAATATTTAAAATACTAAAATATTTAAAGTACTTACTTACTTTAAAAAGTATTTTAATACTTACTTCAATACCATTAAACCCAATGCAGTTCTTAAAAAAACATTTAATAACATATTTTTCATTCAGAGGGAGCTTCTTTGCCCATTGAAGACTAACAGCATAGTGATGTTTTGAGATATTAAACAATTTCACTTATGGGAGGCAAAACATTTTGACCAATCAGCAACAAAATCAGAAATAACCACGATATTGGCACAGAATGAGTTCCCGTCTCCTTAATGTCCAAATTGGAAGTTTAGGTGATTATTCCATGTTTTCAATTTGAATTTACGTCTTTGCCCTCAGAATGAAAGATCTCACAGTCATACAGAGTTCCCACATGCCTAACGATGCCCTGGCTATACCTTTTTCATACTGGCTGCCATGGAAACCTGCTGGGCAAATGCACAGTCCACTCTCTGTGTCACAACTGGCTCCATTTTTGTTGTCACAGATGTGAGCACAATTTAAGCTATAAAATCCAGGAAGGCACGCTAGAAAATGGAAATGTCAAAAGGCTATTTTGGTTTTAAGAATAAGCTAAAGGGAAAATTAAAGGACCTGCTCTAGGTCATTTTTTTCACCCAGGACCAAAGAAAGAGTTGAGAGCAAAGGATTGGAAAATAAGAAAAAATGATTAGGACATGAATATTGACAACAGTTTAGTCATATAGATATATGAATATATGAAATGTCATTATCTACAAGTAGTCTAGAAAAATCCATAAGAAAATGTAAAATATCTTCAAGTAGATAAAATTTATTTGCTATGATGTGCTATAGTCTTACAAAGTCTTCACCAAAACCCTCTAGTACCCTAAACACCTAAAACAATGTTTTCAAACTTCAGATTCAGGCTAAATTTACTGAGAATGGTTTTTCAATTAAATTCTTTTAAGTAAATAAGAGTATCTGTGGAAAGCGATTCATACAGCTCTTTATAGTTGAAGTCTTGGGAATGTATGACAAAGGTGGGTATGAGGAAAGCAGGGGGGAAGAGAAGAAGGAAAAAGGGAATAAGAAACAGAGACTATGTTGTATATATAATATATAGTAGGTTAGCATATTATGAGGAAGTTAAGTTTTAAAGTCAGTGAAATTTAATATTTGGAAAATTTCCTTAGATGGCCCTTAAAGTACAATATAGAATTGCTTTTTAGGAAGTCCAGTACAACTTGTTTCTCTTCCATGGTTGGAGATGATCAATATTTTTGTGGTAGAATATCAGAAGAAGTACTTAATCTACATTTAGAGACGATGTAATTCAAGCAAATGCATTTCTTTAACGGCTAAGATTGTCACCTGCCCAGAAAGATGTTATGAGAAAGGGTTTGCCCCGAGAGAGGTGTGTGAGAGCAAGATTTGACTGCAGACAAAAGATTGCCATTTCCTATCTTATGTTTTCTTGGCTATGCTTACCAGTCATCAATGGGAAGGGGATGAAATTCCCTTATCCCTCAGTTATTCGTACTCCCTCTCCATCCCTCCTTCCTTCCCTTTCTCTAGCTCTCTCTCCTCTTTCTTTCTCTCTCTGTGTCCCCCCCACATCTAGAGTTGGTTTTGCCTAGTCTCCATGTGTATGACACTTGTCCAGCATGCATGGAGTTAATTGAGACAGATTCAACATTAGGAAAAACTCCTAATCAGGGAGAAGAAAAAGAAAGTAAAACCAAAAGGAGATAAGGAAATTTTATATAATAAATACTCTTCTATTTTCTACTATCATTATAACTCTTTAAAAAATAAATAACAAAGGAAGATGCAGTGAAAGTCTTCTTCTGTTTGTTCTTAAATAATCATTACTGAAAACACAGAAAAATCAACTGTCGTTTTTTTAAGATTTGATTTAAATTCAAGTTAGCTAACCTATAGTACATTATTAGTTTCAGGGGTAAAATTTAGGGATTCATCAGTTGCATATAACACCCAGTGTTCATTACATCAAATGCCCTCCTTAATGGCCATCACCTAATTACCCCATCCCCACCTACTTCCCCTTCAGCAACTCAGTTTGTTCCCTTTGGTTAAGAGTCTGTTATGATTTGCCTCCCTCTCTATTTTTCTCTTATTTTATTATTTTTTTCTTCCCTTCCCCTATATTCATCAATTTTGTTTCTTAAATTCCACGTATGAGCGAAATCATATGGTATTTGTCTTTCTCTGACTGACTTATTTCACTGAGCATAATACCCTCTAGTTCCATCCGTGTTGTTGCAAATGGCAAGCGTTCATTCCTTTTGATGGCTGAGTAATATTCCATTGCATATATATACCACATCCTCTTTATCTATTTATCTGTAGATGGACATCTGGGCTCTTTCCCTATTTTGGCTATTGTGGACATTAGTGCTATAAACATTAGAGTGCAAGTGCCCCTTTGAATCACTACTTTTGTATTCTTTGGATAAATACCATAGTGCAATTACTGGTTCATAGGGTAGCTCCATTTTTAACTTTTTGAGGAACCTCCATACTGTTTTCCAGAGTGGCTGTACCAGTTTGCATTCCCACCAACAGTGTACGAGGGTTCCCCTTTTTCTGCTTACCTCATCAACATCTGCTGTTTCCTGAGTTGTTAATTTTAGCCATTCTGACTGGTGTGAGGTGTTATCTCTTTGTGGTTTTGATGTGTATTTCCCTGATGATGACTGATGTTGAGCATTTTTTTCATGTGTCTGTTAGCCATTTGTATGTCTTCTTTGAATGTCTGTTCACATCTTCTGCCCATTTCTTAACTCGATCTTTTGTTTTTTGGGTGTTGAGTTTGATTAGTTCTTTATAGATTTTGGATACTAACCCTTTATCTGATACGTCATTAGCAAATATCTTCTCCTATACCATAGATTGCCTTTTAGTGTTGTAGATTATTTCCTTTGGTGTGCAGAGGATTTTTATCTTGATGGAGTCCCAATAGTTCATTTTTGCTTTTGTTTCCTTTGCCCCAGATGACGTATCTAGTAAAATGTTGCTACAGCCTAGGTCAAAGAGGTTGCTGCATGTGTTCTTCTCTAGGATTCTGATGGATTCCTGTCTCACATTTAGGTCTTTTATCCATTTTGAATTTATTTTTTGTGTATGGTGTAAGAAAGTGGTGAAGCTTCATTCTTCTGCATGTTGCTGTCCAGTTTTTCCAGCACCACTTGTTGAAGAGACTGTTTATTCCATTGGATATTATTTCCTGCTTTGTTGAAGATTAGTTGACCAAGAGTTGAGGGTCCATTTTTGGGTTCTCTATTCCGATCCATTGATCTACGTGTCTGTTTTTGTGCCAGTACCATACTATCTTGATGATTATAGCTTTGTAATACAGCTTGAAGTCTGGAATTGTGATGCCTCCAGCATTGTTTTTTTTTGTTTTGTTTTAACAATACTTTGGCTATTCAGGATCTTTTCTGGTTCCACACAAATTTCAGAATTGTTTGTTTCAGTTTTTTGAAAAATGCTGGTGTTATTTTGATAGGGATTGCATTGAATGTATAATTGCTTTGGGTAGTATAGACATTTTAACAATATTTATTCCTGCAATCCATGAGCATGAAATGTTTTTCCATTTCTTTGTGTCTTCCTCAATTTCTTTCATAAGTGTTCTATAGCTTTGAGAGTACAGATCTTTTAACTCTTTGATTAAGTTTATTCCTAGGTATCTTATGGGTTTTGTTACAATTGTAAATGGAATTGATTCCTTGAGTTCTCTTTCTGCTGCTTCATTATTGGTGTATAGAAATGTAACAACCTTTTGTGCATTGATTTTATATTCTGCAACTTTGCTGAAACCCCATATCAGTTCTAGCAATATTTTGGTGAAGTCTTTTGGGTTTTCTACATAGAGTTTTATGTTGTCTGTAAAGAGTGAAAATTTGACTTCTTCCTTGCTGATCTGGATACCTTTTGGCATCAATATTCACAGTCCCTTCCACGGTAACCTTGGAGGCACTCAGAAAACCTATTGCAAACTCCATTGTTCTGACCTGAGCAATTAAAATGGCAGCCGCAGCCATAATTAACCAGGAGAACATTCTGAAAAAGAAACCACTGAAGCATTAGTTCTAGTTAAGACAACTGAATTTGTTGTAATGATTTTAAAGACAGAAACAAACAGTAGAAGCAGACAAACCATTAGCTAACCTAATCAAGACAAAAACAAAAGTACACACAATTTTTAAAAATGTGGAATAATGGGACACCTGGATGGTTCAGTCAGTTAAATGCCTGCCTTCAGCTCAGGTATTGATCCTGGGGTCCTGGGCTCGAGTCCCACATCATGCTCCTTGCTCAGTGGGAAGCCTACTTCTCCCTCTGCCTGCCACTCCCCCTGATTGTTTTCTCTCTCTCTGACAAATAAATAAATAAAATCTTTAAAAAATGTGTGATAACCATCAAAAAGAGTAAATGCAAAAAGTATAGTACAAATAAGTATAAAAACCTAAATGAAATGGAAAAGTTATAGAAGAAAACTTATCAAAATTGTTCCAATTTGAGACAGAAAACTTAGATAAGCTAATTATAATACAGAAACAAAAAAGAAAATAGTAAATCGTTTCTGAATTAAAACAACAGCAACAAAAATTCTACTAGTCCTAAGTTTTGCATGGAATTCTATAAACCTTTGCCAATGAGATTATCACCTTATCATATGCACTATTCCAGGCATTGAAAAGGAAGAGAAATCTCAAACACATTTTATTGAGTATAACACCAATTCCCAAACCCGACAAAATACATTAAAAATTAGAGCTTAATTTTGCCTATCAATATTGATGCCAGTTCATAAGTACATATAAACGAACAGCATATTATAATATACCACGAATATCATGAAATAGTAGTATTTATTCCAAGAATGTAAGGTCATTCAACATTAGAAAATTCATTAATAATTCCATCATATTTATCAGGCTAAAGAGAAAAATCATATTATTAAGTCTGTAGATGCAGAAAATATATTTGAAAAAAAATTCACGAGGTGCCCAGGTGGTGCAGTCACTTAAGCTCCAAATCTGTTTCAGCAAGTCATGATCTTGGGGTCCTGGGATTGTGCCCCACATCAGGTTCCATACTCAGTGTGGAGTCTGATCGAGATTCTCTCTCTCTTCCTTTCCCTCTACTTCTTCCACTGGTGGTCTCTCTCTCTGAAATAAATAAATTTTTAAAAAGAAAAAGAAGAAGAAGAAATTCATTTAAAAATTCAGTAAAAGCATTGACTAAATCAGAAAGTTAATAGCTTATCTTAATATGAATATTAAAATCCAACATTTTACTTAATGGGAAACAAAAAAATTGAACAAATAAACAGGCCATGTTTGTTTTTGGAAAAGATAAGTTAATATCATAAATATGTTAATTCTCCCTCACAGAGTAAATGCAGAGGACAACAAAACAACCAAAAAACCAAAACAAACAAACAAAACACTGATTTATTTATTTATTTTACTTCTAGACAATTCCATTATGAAGTTCATTTAGGAGGACAAATAAACAAAAATAGTGCCAGGAAATCCCTGAAAAGTAAGAGCAATGAAGGGTGGCCAGCTCTGTCAGTATCAAATACATATAATAAAGACTCATAATAAAAATGTATTTCATTTACATATAAATAAGCAGACTAATAAAATGGAGCATCCATAACTATACCTAATTGCATATACATGTTCAGTATTTGATGAAGGCTGCATCTCAAATCAGTGGGTAAGACAGTCTTGTAAAAGCTGCATTATGATAACTGAAAAGCCATTTAAAGGGAAAATGGATCTATTGCTTACACCATACACCAAGAAAAATACTTAAAATTGATCAGAAAGTTAAATGTCAAGAATGACATCATATAAGTATTAAAAGAAAACATGGGTGAATTCCTATAAAACTTGAAAATGGGAAATATATTTCTAATTATGACTCAAAATTTTTTAAAAAACAAAGGGAAAAAGCTACATTTTATTACAAACAACAACAAACTTCAAATCATGCAGAATCTATAATCCAAAGATGCTCTTTTTTTTTTTTTAAAGATTCCATTTATTTATTTGACAGAGAGACAGCCAGTGAGAGAGGGAACACAGCAGGGGGAGTGGGAGAGGAAGAAGCAGGCTCCCAGTGGAGGAGCCTGACGTGGGGCTCGATCCCATAACGCCGGGATCACGCCCTGAGCCAAAGGCAGACGCTCAACGACTGCACCACCCAGGCACCCCCAAAGATGCTCTTAATAAACCATATCCTCTGGGAGTCACACTCTTGTGCTGTCCATCCCACATGGAATCTGGGTTGATCCTATTACTTGCTTTATCCAATAGGATGTGGTGGAAATGGTGTTACATCATTTCCAAGCTTTAGGAAGACCTGATGACTTCTGTTTTGGGAGATCAGCAGTTACCTAAGAAACCCAATTATCCTATTGGAGAAAAAGGCCATACAAGGGAGGGTGGAATTTTATGATGGGACTAATGTCCTTATAAGATGAGACATGAGAGAGCTTTCACACTCTTTCTTTGTCTGCCATGAGAAGATAAAAATAAGAAAGGAAGGCCATATGCAAATCAGAAAAGAGGGCTTTCTCCAGGAACCAAATTCGTTGGCACTTTAATGTTAGATTTCCCAGACTTCAGAGCAGTAAAATAAAATAAAATAAAATAAAATAAAATAAAATAAAATAAAAAAGTCACCTCATTTATAATATTCTGTTAGCAGTCCGAGTTGACTAAAATAAAGAGAAAGAATCCACATGGAGGAACAGCAAAGTGGTAGATATGTAAATGAGGAGGTTATCTTCTCTATTCCTACCCAGCTGAGTGTCCAGAGAGCTCCAGCCCCAGCTATTATCTGAGAGAAGAGTCACTTAGCTGAACCCAGTTAATCCTCAGAATCACAAGACAATAATAAATTTTTTTAAGTCTCTAAGCTTTGGGATGGTTTCTTATATATTGATAGATAACCAATCAGGTGGCAAACATACTATAGGCATAGTAAAAAGACAAAAGACAAAGTTTCCCCAATTAAGGTGAATGATTCACAACAAAGAGTTAATATCTCATATATTATATATGTATATATACACAGTTGTGTATGTACATACAGTTGTACCTATGTGTACATATATATATAGTGTGTGTGTGTGTATATATATATATATATATATATATACAGAACTTCTAACATCTAAAAGCCAACAACCTTATAGAAAAATGAGCTAGGGTTATGAAAAAACAATTTATAGGAAAAAATGTAAAAGATCCTGATCCACTAGGGAGGATGATACAAATTTTCATAATAATAAAAATGAAATTAAAACTCCATTGATATAACATTTCTCACCAAAATTTTGATAACATATTCTTTTGATAAAGCTGTGAAGAAACAGGCATTCTATATATTTCTTGTGAATAAGAAAAATAGTACAACCCTACATGGAGAATTTTATATGTTGTAATACTATATTTGTATCTTACTCAATGACTCAGCAACTCTTGCATATGTTTGAAATGTTCCATATTAAAAGTTTTAATGATAGAATCGAAAGTTAAAATATCTCATATTCCAAAATGCCAGAGAACTATCCAACTTGGAATTAAAAAAACTAATATGAACATGATGGTTCTATTTTTAAAGTACTGCTGTTATTCTGATTTAGTAATCCCAAATATCACAAAACTGGTAAAAGCGGTTTTCCATGTGGGGAGCATAGTGGCTCAGTCAGTTAAGTGTCTGACTCTTGATTTCAGCTTAGGTCTGGATCTGAGGGTCATGAGTTTAAGCCCTGCATTGGAGTTCCATGCCCAGCATGGAGCCTACTTAAAAAATAAAAAATAAAATAAAAAATTTTAAAAAGAGAGTTTTTCACAAATTAGAGAAAATATCCATGTTAAAAAAATAATCCTGAAAAACAATCTTCAATGTTAGATTTACAAGGGTTATCATTTCAAAGTGTCTTTACCCTCACTTCCAGATGGGAAAACCAAATCACAGAGAGACCGCGATGTTCCCAATGGCGCGGAGCATCGTATCAGCTGTGCAGGAGTTAGCGTATGGATCTAACCACTCTCACTGCAAGGTACTATCTCCTATGCCATGCTGCTAAATTTCATGACAGTCAAATTAGTGGTAAAGGATGGTGGGAATCACACCCATTGTGATGGTATGTTAGGGCCACAGAACTACAGAATAATAGCCCCCACAGGTGAAACCATTTAGGTAAAATTTCACTGTGGATTTTTTTTCCACTCGGGGTATTCCAAGGTTAGGTCCCCACACAGTGTTCCTACCCACACTCAGCCTCACTGTCAGAACGCTTTTTCTCTGTTCTGCCAAAATAAAACATCATCTCCTACAATAGCATGAAATAGGGAGCAAACTTTCCAGTGTTGCATAAAATAATCAATTGTGACTGGGAAAGAAAACATGAGAATAACCATCAATATTTATCTTTATTCATTCTTTATCAATTTAAACCTTTATATATGTTTTATAATATATACAATGTTAGTTGAAAAGCACATGCATGCCACTTACAATAAAAAAAATATTCATGGTGGTACATGAATAACTTTTTCTTAATGAAGTGAAGGTGGGAGACCTCTGTTCCAGAGTCCTCCTCTTTGCCCCTTGCAGGTGAGCCTACTCTTTTTTTTTCAAGATTTTATTTATTTATTTGAGAGAGAGAGAGAGAGAGAGAGAGAGAGAGAGTATGCACAAACAGGGGGAGCAGCAGAGGGAGAGGGAGCAGACACCCTGCTGAGCAGGGAGCCCGATATGGGTCTCCATCCCGGGACTCTGGAGCCAAAGGCAGATGCTTAACCAACCGAACTACCAGACGCCCCCAGCTGGGCCCACTCTTAATGAACTGGCTCTATCCGGGGCCCCGCGTCTTCCACCCTCCCAGCCTCAATGCCTCAGTAGTGGTTGAGGGTCTTCTGTATCGAGCCAAGAAACTCGAGGTCCAGCAAATCTGCCATCCGCCAAGGCTTCAGGCTTAAATAGAACTGCAGGGTGAGTGGGGTTTAGGTCTCAAAAAAGCTCTTTCACATTATTTAATACTATTTCAATTACTTAGGGGTTTTAAGGATTTTCACGTGATATTCTGGTAACAAGGTAACAATCAATCAATATTAATGTAACACTATGTTTATTGGAAATGGAGTCATAATTATAAAATTGGAAAATAGCCTCTTCATAGGTCTCTATTTTATCCAACAATGGAAGTATGCCCCAGAATTTTATTGAATAAAAGAAGGTGATAATCAACTTACCTTTTTCACGGTAATTTCCTGTCCATCCAAGACCACAGGTACAGCTTCCATCTACAGGACTGCAAAGTCCACCATCTTTACAGGTACTTTTTAGCTCACAATTTGGGCCATACATTGTTTGGGGACATCCTACAGTGAAAACAAAATATACATATATATATATATATATATATATACGTACATTTATGTATACATATACACATATATATATATGCCAAACTGAATAAAAATGTCACCTGAACATTTCCCCTGTTTCAGATAAAGTAATCATATCTAATAGCAAAATTAAGAAAATGTTCAAATTAAAACAACTACTCAAATGTTACCTTAAGGTAGAAAGGACGATCATTCACTTATGTTTTCAATCACACTACGCATTTTTACTGTGCTTACAACTACATGCTCGGTATACTCTGGGAACTGGAGATGCTCTAGCAAACACACAGAGGTCAATCCCAGATTGGCATAGGAGCATTGTATATATTTAATCTCATAATTGATAAAGAAGACAGATAAGCGGTTTACTCCTTAATGACTTCATGCTGAAGTCTGAAAAGCACTTGAGCATACAGTGGTGTGTGACACACACAAAAAGCAGCGTGAAGAGGAGGTAAGAAGCAACTGAGAAAAGCTAAGCAGACATAAGGAAGATGGAGACTTCATCATCAGGAGAAAAGGACTGAACGATGGGAAGTGTCCCCAGTAGGTGCGTAAGCACTACTCACATTTAGTTGGTTTTGCCATGAGGAGTATGGGCCCAGTATAGCCAGCTAATATGTTTTTTTTCAGGAAAACTCAAAATCCATACTTTATATCAAGTCATTTAATCTTTGAAAGTCAACAACTAATTAAAATTGCTTTACAGCACTGTGGAAGCCAAAACTGTATCAGCCAATCCAAACACATTTGTGGCTAGATTTGGCCAAAGGCCTGTCATTTATACTTTCTAGTTTTTAGTATTTTTACATAATGATATTTTCCACATGAATTATCTCATTTAATGCTCACAAATGTCCTTCTGATGTGGGTAAAAGTGTTCTTATTTACACTTGAGAAAACTGAGGCTTAGAGACTTAATTCTTTCTCAGGCTTAAGTAGCCAGAAAAGATAAAAACTGAGATTCCAATCCCGAACTCCTGACTTTTCTTCAACCTTTCTTTCTATTTCAGCTAGCGGGAGAGACATTAGAGATTTTTTTTTTGTTTGTTTCTTATTTGCCCAAAGATATTTGTGTAATACATAACAGAGTTCGTACTTGAATTCAATCTGTATGACACTTTCTTTTTAGTCTTTATTTGACTTTAGTACCAAATGAAGGAAAGTTTTAAGTTGTTTATTTAAAAGACAGTTACAGCTGTACAGTTAATGGTGGAATCACCACTAGATTTAATATTTCAACCTATCAAAATAAAGTAAAATAAATAAAATAAATGAAATAAAATAAATTTCAACCCTTAAACCTCTCTGGAGCCCCATATCATGCTTTATTTTTTCTCTTAACATTGATTTTATTCCCTTTTAATATACATATAACTCACTTATTAATTATGTCCTTTGTTCACTCTTTTCTCCAGTAGAAAGCAAGTTGCAGGACTGGGATATTATGTATTTTATCCATATGTTCCATATGTTTAAAACAGGCATTGGCATTAAATGAGTATTTTTGAATTGAGTGGATAAATGACTGAATATATCCAGAAATAGTCCATACCTAGTAAAACATATGCATGTGTATCTCTCACCCTTTAACCCTTTTTTACCCAATAAGTTAATATAGATACATAATATTGTGAAATTTCCTTCTTTTATAAATAAAATTTCCCAGGATTTTTCTAAATTAGTGCATATAATAGACCTGCCTCATTGTTTTTTTATCAGCTGCATAGGATTTATTTCATCTTAAAAGATTTATTTTACCACACCACTATGATGGACAAGTGTTGTTTAAAATATTTTGCTACTATGAGCAAAACTGTAATGAATATCCTTACAGAAGTCTTTACTCATATATACCACTGAATCTGTGGGGTAAGTCACCAGAAGACTTTTTTTTTTTTATAAAATAATATGGGTTCTAATTCCTGTCAGATAGTATCAAATTTCCTTACAAAGAGATTTGCAAATTTAGTAAGAAGGATTACCAATGTGCCTATTTTCTTTTGTCAAACTAGTATATTATAAGAATCTAAAGATGTTATATAAATGTAACTTTAATTTGGATTTCTCACATTATGCATGATGCTTATCTCTTTTCATAAGATCTATGGGTATTATCATAGATTCTCTTCTTACTAATACATAAGTTCTCTTAGCTTATTTAAAAAAGTTGGTCTTTTTTTCTTCCATTTTTAAATTTTTTGATACTTTTTATCTTTTATGCCTTGAAGGATTTTTTTTTTATTTCTTTTAAGTCAAAATACCATGGATTTTTTTTTCTTTTATGGGCTCTGAATTTTTGTCAAGATTTATAATATGGCTTTCCAAAATAACTTTAAAAAATCCTAATGGTAATTCTAATACCAGAGTTTTTGTCATTATCTCTAAGTACTTTATGCACTTGGAAGTAATTTTGGTGAACCAAATTTCTTTTACAAGAGTTACTTTTGTCTAGATTGCTGGTCATTTGACTTAACATAACTTATTAAATAATTCATATTTTCCCTATGTTTTACTTTAGTCTTCCTCATTTTTGCTTTATTTTATTGGGTTTTTTTTACTTATTTTCATCACTTTTTATTTACTAACATAAATATTTTGGAATATAAATTTTCCTCTATTTTCTGAATTGGCTTTACCTGATGGGATGTGAATGTCCTCACTGCTGTTTTTAAATTTCTGAAATACTGGTTTCGTTTGCCCTTTTTGAGCCATTGATTATTTAAGAAGGATATTGCAAAATGCCCATGTAGTATAGCGTAGTGGGTTTTTCCCCTGGTAGGGAGTTAGTTTTGTTATTAGTTCTTCTTTTACTACTTTGTGGTCATAGAATGCCATAAATCATACTTTTTGGGATAGATTTACTTTCTTTTTCAATTTTTGTGAATGTTTCATGGATACTTGAAAAAGATATAATATTTTTTTAGGGAATAGAGTTTGGTTTACAACAATTAGATATACCTTACTAATTATGTTCAAACTTCTTTTATAAACTTATTTTTTTTCCTGCATATGTGTATGCAGTTTTATGTGTATGAATTAACATTAATGAATTAATCTTCTACTGATAAGCTCTTGCTGTCTATTTCTCCCTGCATAGCTATGGCTTTTGCTTTATGAATTTTAATACTGTTATTGGTTTTATACATATTCGTTACACTTCAATATTCATTGTCAATTTTATTCTCTATTATTATAAGTGCCCTTCCATTAGTTGCATGTTGCTATAAAATTTGAGATTGTTTGATACTGATATTATGACCACTGTTTTATTTTTCTCACATGGTTTTTGTGTGGTTGTACCCATTCATTTACTTTCATTTTATTTTGGAGTCTTTTTCTAAGGTAACATGGGTGCTTTTTCTCTCTTGCTGCTTCAAGACTTCTTCAGTTTTTAGAAGTTTAATGTTGATGTGTCTTTTGCAGATTTCTTTAAGTTTATCCTGTTTGTCATTCACACAGCTTCTTGAATCTGTAGGTTTATACTTTTTGTCATGTTTGGGAAATTCCAACCATTATTACTTTAAATATTTTTCAGCCCTATTCTTTTTCTCCTCCCCTCTGGGATTTGGATGACAAAAAAAAGTTAGATCTTTTTTAATAGTTCCACAGGTCCTTTGAGCTCTTTCTCTCTCTCTCTTTGTCATTTCTTTTCTTTTCTCTGTCTATTGTTTATAGACTGGGTAATTTTCTACTGTTTTATCTTCAAATTTACTGATCCATCCCTTTGTCCTCTCCAATCTGCTATTAAGCCCATTCACTGAGTTATGTTTTGTGTATTTTTGTTTCTTTTGATTGTTGTATTTTCCAATTCTCAAGTTTCTATTTGCTTCTTCTTTGTGCTTCTTATTCTTTGTTTTATTCTTATTCTATTTTTCTTCTTATTCTATTTTTTTTTAATTTGTTTCATGTATGGCCATAGTTGCTCACTGAAGCATTTTTATTTATAATGGCTTATTTAAAATTCTGATCAGATAATTTTATAATCAGTATCATCTGAGTGTTGGTATCTGTTGATTATATTCTTGTTCAAGTTGAAATTTTCCTGGTTGTTGATATGATGAATAACTTTTAATGAAATGTGGATATTTTGAATATTATGATATAAGATTCTGGATCTCATTTTAGCAAGTCTCCTATGATACTGTACTTGCAAGGAAAGAGGTTCATCAGAAAGAGATCTCTACATAGCCTCCAAGTGAGAGGGGGTATAAATGTTCCTTATTCCTGCTGTGCCAGTGTGAGGGTTCAGACTTCCCATGGGGCCTCTGTTGGCACCTATCTGACAGGGGGGTAGAAGTGCCTTTTATGGCTCCCCACTCCATTTCCATTGACACTGCACAGGGTGACCTCATTTCTGTTTGGTGGTTGTGAAAGTCCTGACTGTCCACTGGACCTCCTGTGACACCACCCTCGAAGGAAACAGTGGTGTCTCTATAATGTCTGATGGGGGTGGAAGTTCACAGTCTCCACATAGTTTCCACTGACATTGCCAGGGGAGGGGATACATTCCAATGTGGCAGGGATAAAAGTACCAGCCCTTTCTCTCACACCATCTTGGTGCAGGGCAGGGTGCCTCATATATCCCCTTGGAGTCTGAAGTGTAGACTCTTCACTTGGCCTTTGCTGGTGGGGTTGGAGTCAAAGATAAAGTTTTATTCTTTAGTATTTGGAGTATTTACCAGTTATTGTCTAAGAGTTTTCTATCTTGCTTGGCTGCCCTTTTCCTTGTTTTTCTTTTAGAGAAAGTGGGCATATCTTGGATTTTTTTTTTTTTTTTTTTGGTCTACACCCATTTGCCTTCCAGATTGCAGGTTCTCCACCACTCAGCCCAGGGTATATGAGTCAAAAATGAAAACCCAGGAAATTCACCATTCTTGTTCTCTAGGTCTCTGAAATCCCTAGTGAGTCTGCCTTGTTCTCTCCACATCAGAGATTCTTATGTTTGTTTTTGATATAGTGACTAGAATTTTTACTGTTTAGAGGGAGGAATATGGAAAAATGTATGCATGCTATCTTTCTCTAAGTTAAGTCTTATAATATTATATAATCCAGGGACACTTCTTTAGACAGTGAATATATTATTACATACCATAATTAATTTCTTTATTCAGCATATATTGGCTCAGCAATGTTAGTGGTAATGGAATTAATATGATTTTCCTTTCTCGTAATTTTTCTCATTCCTCTCCTTCACCTGACTTTAGTTGGCTATGTTTTTATCTTTAAATTCTCAGTTCTAGCATTTTAAAGTCCAACATTTACCTTTATGCACTTAAATATGCTTATTGAATTAACATATTTAAACAATAGATTTTGGCACAGATCTGTCCCTCCCATTTGCAACTTCTAATGAAGAAATGAGATCAGTATACTTAACCTCCTCCATCTTCTCTTTCCTTCCAGTTTATGCCTGTTTTGCTAAACTATCAAAATTGTTATTATATTAAATATTTATATATTTATCATGTGACTATAATTCTCACATTTGTTTTAAACTTAGCCCTAATAAAAATAGATTTAATACTCACTAATAATCTTTTTACCAGAGATTTTCCATTTATTACTTGGCTGCTCAAATTTATCCTCTACAATTGCTTCAAAAATATTTTATGGCAACTATATCCTCAGCAACTTTTTATTATTAAAAACAGTTATTTATTTTCAGTCATACTGTACTTGAATAACAGTTTAACTGTGTATAAAACACTTAAGTCATATTTTTTCCCAAGAACTTCATAGGCATTGATTAACCACATGCAAGCAATGGTTGTGATTATTGCTGTGGGGCATGAGGCCAGGCTGATTTTTCCCCCCTTCATACGAAATCTCACATTTTTTTCTTTTATCCCCAGTGGAACTTCCCCTTGCTTATGATCAATCTTAACTAGAGTTTCTAGGAATAGAATGTATTCAATCTGTAGCATCAGATCTTCTTTCATTAAAAAACAAAATCTTGAATATTATATTTGAATATTTTCTTTTCCATTTATGTATTTGTCTCTCTGTTTTTCCATTTCTTTGTTTCCAATTTCCCCAAGCTTATCCTCCATTTACCTGGCTGTCACATAAGCAGATTCAATCCTCCTATTACCTGTATTCAATATGGTCTTCATTTATATGATGTGAGGTTTAATTTTCATTTCCACTTCTTTCTGAGCTCTGCCAGCTTACTTTTTCATTTTCCTTTGTTGTCTTTTCATTTATTCCATGAACCTTTGTATCTCTGCATAGCACTCACAATTTGTAGAGAACGTTTTTTCATTATGTCCTTCGAATTCTTGGAAAAAATTCTGGTTAATATTTCCATGTGCTCCATAGCAAAACTTTTCTTCTCTATGTACATCTGCTTTTTGTTTTCTTATTCCTTTTCTCCTTTTCCCTTCTTATAGAATTTGCACTAAAAAAGTAACCAAAGCTTTGCATACTTTCATATATTGCTTCCAAAATGAGAGGAGGGTATTTTGGGGGGGTCTTTTTATGCATCAGGTTTTTGTTTTTGCTTTCATTTTCTTGTATCAGATTAGTTTTGTGTGCACAGCTATTTTGGGGGAAGGTAGTGTGGATCTGGGGCTAGAAAAATTATTTCAGCTAGTTGGGAGCCTCCTTGGCCCAGAGTAAAACTCCATATGACACAAAGTTGTGGTTCGTGTGTTTGTGTGTAGGCTTAGCTCCCTTTCGCTTCAAGGCTGCTAATTGCCCATAGATTATCCTTTATTCTAGAGCAGAGTTGAAAAGATGACGGTTCTGTGCACTTCCTAGTTATATCCCACTTTTCCTGCAACTCTGTGATGTCCAGTGGGGTTCAAGGTAGACCCTGCAGGATGCTCACGCAAACAACCCTGCTTTTTAACAAAGGTCACTGGTTTTGCCCCTCTGCGTGCGATGGAGAAGTGGTTCTCTGTATGTCATTTCACTGAGCTTGAGAGTTCTTCTATTATGATTATTATTGTGAAAATAATGAATAATAGGATCTAGAACAAGACAGTTTTGTGGTTTTTAACAAAGATCATGTTTTCCTTTCTGTCTCTCATTTTTCTTACAGCTCTCAATAGGCTTCTGAACGTTGAAGAAAATACAAAACTTTTCAGTTCTTATAATTAGACATTCCTAACACACAATTTTAGGCAGTTTTACAAAAGTTAACCAAAATTATTTCAAAATTTGCTCCTAGTCAAGAGCATACATAAATTATTCTTTGTTTTTATTTTCAATTCTTGTTTACCCTCCAGTAGGCTATTTTGTATATGGCTCTGTGAGAGTGTGTACTTTCAGGTTATTAAAGCCACATTTAAAAAGAAAGTGTAATAAACAATGCCCATTTAATTATATTCCCTGGCACCAATCTGCTTTCATAATGTAGCTTAGTTAGTGCCTGGACGGACAAGGTGACCCTGCAGCCATTGTTACCTTGCTGACACCTGGCTCCCATCTGGCTAGGTGGACACTGGCACCCGCCAGTCACTGGGTCACACTGTCCTGAGCCACAGGAACGCTGTTGGACACAGTCCTGCCTATAGTGATCCTCAGGACAAACTGCAGGAAGGAGCAAAACAAAACCAGATTTTTCTTATTAAAACATTTTGCCAGTCAAAACTTTAAAAACCTTGTAAATACACGACCCTTTCTTTTAATCAAATAGGTTTCCTTGTCTTGCCTTCAGTTTGGTTTTCAACTTAAAAGGTTACTTTGAAAAAATAAAACAAAAAAAGGAACTGTTCAAATTGTTGCTTACTTAGTGAAATTTTGGTTGACATCAGGAATTCCAACCAAATATCTAGTGTCAAACACTTACATATACGACATAAATGACTCTTACAAACTCAGTCTTGCTTTACCACATGGCTGCCTTAGCAAATGTGTGTGTGTGTATGCATGCGTGCATATGTGTGTAATAATCTTGAGTATGTTTCCTCTTAAAGTCCACTCTGGAATTTCAACTTACACTTCAAAACATCAACATAGAATCTATTATGCTCATATCTCCAAATATCATTTATGTATTTGTTAATTTATTTGTAAATTTATTGCTTATTTATTAAAATCAACAAATTTCTTAAATTGTCTTTTAAAATTAATTATGTTAATTAATATAAGTTAAAATTTAATTTATTAATACATTAACACATTTATTAATTTGTCTGCTTGCAACTTTATTCCACAAATCCATTGAGATGTTTATCAAAATACAGATAACACTCAAAGATAAAACTAGTATCTGTGAGAATCACGTGAAGAAAAAAATATAGTTACAATATAGACATAAATGAATATCACAATTCTTTGAACTTGTAAGAGGTGGACTGCAAATCGGCTCTGACCTACCTAGCTGTCAAAGCAAAGAAAGAAAGGTACTCAAATATAAGATCACAGCTTTCTGAAGATAAAAAGACTCCCAATATTCAGAGAAATCAAAACTCTTGAAGATGCTTTGGCCTGAGGAAATTAAGAAATTTCCCTCAATGATTTTCTTTGAGGAACAAAGGGGCCAGTTAGAGCCTTCCTTAGGAGATGTTTATGGGTTGGCTTTAACTCAAAGACAACTTGGCTGCTGAGGCCTCAGAGGCAATATTCACTAGGTTTCAGTTTTCCACTACATGGAGCCAGGACTTTGTCCTACTTGTGTTTTATCTTCAGAACATCAGGGTACTGAGGTAGAGTAATTAAAATTGCCTTCATACAAAGAAGACAGATCAACTACCTGCCTGGGCAAAATAAGCATTTGGATATCTTTAGCACATAACAACTTAGTACCCTGCCTGATCACCAACTTCGTTGTCATTCTTCCAACAATTACAGCACTTCTATCTTTTATAAAAGATCTATTAATAGTTCTTTTATTCTTTTAATTCTAAAGTATAAAATACAGAATAGTGCACAAAAAACATAAATGTGCAGCTCAATGAAGCATCACAAGCGAACATTCTCAAAAACAGCAAATAGGTTGAAGAGCACAATGTTGCCAGAACTACCTCCCCATCGCGCACTCTCCTACGCATTGTTCCTCTATCCTCCCTAAAAATCATTATGATCTTGAAAACTGCCCAAATATTTAGGAAATGTCAAATCTGGTAAGACCAAAATGTATTTGCTAAGGATATCCCTACAGTGTCTAAGCTAGTACATTTTTAAGGGATCTTTAATTTACATCTTGTCCCTTAAACTTTATGTCAGTAGTTGTCTTTGTGATGGGTAGTTAAGTCTTTAAATTTTAGGGAACTGGTTACTTTTTGGTAAGTAGGGGAACTACTTAATTTTAAGCTGGAAATTGCTAAGGATAAATTGTGAAACTTTAACCAATGTGTTCGACTTTGTGTACACAGGCGTCCCCACTCCACGCTTATCTTATGGAACAGATTTTTTAATCCTGACTTGAGTCTAGCATTGCTGGGATATGAGAGGTTATGACCAAAGGGCTCTCTGTGGCTGCCTTCACAGCTTTAGCTCTCAAACTCCTGATGTAAGTACTCCTCCACCTAGAATGTAGGTCAGTTGGTGTTTGCCTTTACCGCAGTGAATTCTTAAGCAATAATTGCAGCTCTTACTAAGTGCAGTTCTTAAAAACTCTACGTTATCATATCCACTTCATAATTGGTAGACTGCCTTACTTTGACAGGAGTCAGCCCCAGTGAAGCCAGGAGGGCAGTAACAGGTGCCAGTCTAGGTGTCCAAGCTGCTGCCATTGAGGCATTTGCACATCCTTTGGCAATTTAGACCTTAAGTGCCTTTTGGGCATCCTATTGAAGGAGAACAAAACCATATGTGATACTGTAACTCAAAGCAATCACTATTTAAATTCACGCCCATAGACATGTGGCTAACTCAACATTCCAAATACTGTTCTTTGGTATTTTCAATCCTCAAGCTTGAAGCGATTCAAGGCATGGACTTATCTGAAGAGGTGAGACCATACAGATAGATGCCTCAGTAGTACAGTTGGGGCATAATGTTACTGATGCTGCTCATTAATAAAATACAGGAAACTTAACTTGGAGTTTCCTTGGAAATCTGCCCACTTTTAGAGAGTGCTCGGAATAGCTGACAATTTGCCAAACAAGGCTATTTCATTCCAGTCTAGATGAATTCATTATTTTGATTAATGTTTAAGTGTTATAGTTTGTCTTGTCTGGAATGATCTGGGTTTAATACAAGTAAGAATTCAAAATGGCGTGAAGCATCAAGAAAGAATCTTCATTTTCTGTTAGTTTCTCACTTTCCTACTTTCGCATCCATGGATGTATGGTCTACCATGATGATACCTGTGTAACAAACAGATAAATGGCCAGAAATCAAGATAAAGGGAGATGAAACAGGACAAAGAGTAAGCTGAAGACCAATTATCTGTGCAATGATTGAAAGACTGGGGATGTTTATTCAGGAGAAAATAGAGCTAAGAAGACAGAAATGTCTTTAAACACGGAAAGGCAGTCTTGTGGAAAAGAAGAAAGGCAGATTTTATCTCCATAAGCAAATACTTTCTGAAAAGTATTTCATGAAAGAGCTTTCCAAGATTGGAATAAGCTTTTTTCAGGAGTCATGGTTACTCATCTCTGTAGGAGTTCAGAGACAGGATAAGTATACAGTAGAGAAAATATAGAGGATATTCAAGTACTTGATTAACTTTGAAGCATTTCCATCTGTGACATTCTCCTATTCTGTGAAATGCCTGATACTTCCAAGTCTTAAAATTATAAAAGTTTGAGTTTCAAGAGACCTCATGTCCATCTGGTTCAATTCTTATTTTAAGATGATGAAGTTAAGGCCCACAGAGTGAGGTGACTTGGAATATATTTGCACAAAATTCTGTCACCTTTTAAAGATAACCATTTCTATCCTTGCCACATATTTAAATGTGAGACTGTAGGAAATTTTGAATAGACTGTGATTTGAAACCTATATATTTCGCTTAGTAACATTGTGGCTTGATCTCCTTTTTTGGACTTCTAGTTCTTAATTCCCTAAGGAGATAATAACAAAATCATGGGCCTGTTGTGGTGACTAGAGTGAACAAATACATCACCAAACTCAGCTCCCATGTCAGTGTGGCCATTATTTTCATTAAATGATGGCAGTATCAATGCTAGGCATTCAGCGAAACCCTTTCCCTACCTGCTTGATCTGAGTCAAAGTGTTTAGTATTTGCCTTAGGTCCTTGGAAGCATAACTCTAAAAGTGACCAAACTAGACCAGATGGCACTTGTTTCCTTCCTTTTATCTTGTGTTTTTATGTAAGAATCAGATAGTAAGGAATATTTTTTAAGACTATTTGACATGTAGCATGTTTTAGAGGTAGCAACACAGAACGGATTTTATTGAGATTCAGGTTGTTTATAATCCCCATATATGTCTTGTCCTAAATTCCAGAGTTCTCACCTTGAGTCTCAAACCCAAAGAGGGCTGCTTCTTTCTTCTTTTTTCTTCCAGTTTTAAAATAAAATTCTTCATAATGGAGATGGAAAGTAAAACACTGCAGTTTTTCATACCAAAGGTTATTTCTGTGCTGTTGCGGTTGTATTTCTTTATTCCTCTGTATGAAAAATAATGGCTTCACTTTACAGTCGCTTCTATCATTCCCTCCTCCCAAGGAATATCAGTTCCCATACCTCATTGTCCCTTCTTTGGTACATAACATTCATTGGTCCTTCCTAAGACCTTGTTTTCTGTCTCACAAAAAATTCAATAGAGCATACCTAAAAACAAAATTAGTGATTAAAAAAGTCTTCTTCTCCTCCTCTTCTCCTATTCAACAAGATACAAAATGCTTTCATGTCCATTCGGGTCAGACTTTTGGAATGCAAATTTTTATAGTATTTTCTATCATTAGTATGTGTGATGCTTAAGAAGAATGCTTGCTTGATACTAGGGAAAATACACATAAAGCAAGCTGAAGGTATGGAGTCTGAAATAATGAAGTCTGGTGTGTACTGCTGGGATGTTGCTTCCCAAAAGGAGGTTAAATTAATTAGAGTTGATTGGTATAGAAAATTCTGTAGTCACATTGCTATGAAGTGAAAGCTGGCATGAATTTCTGTGCAAGTAAGGAAAAGAAAACACCTGATAATGTGAAATTCATGTACTTATTAATGAGGAAAACGTCAAACTATGGATATAATCATGGATATAAAAGAATTTGCACCTCAGTTTAAAGGGAAAAAAGCTCATGTGTAATTATTTGATAAATTTAAATAACTGATATCTATATATATTTATATTATATTTATCATATATACATATGCCTATATTTTTAGATCACTTTCATGTGAGCTGAAGTTACTTGGGAGACATAATTTCCCTCTGACATACACTCATTTTGCAAACTATCTTAATGGTGGTTTTATGTTTGATAGAATCATCCTTCATGGTTACTTCTTGTACACAGAAAACAAAAATCACCTGAGTGTTAGCCTTCAGCCTAATTATCCTTTTGAATTTGAGTCACTGAACTTGATGAAATTTACCTACTAATGAGTATGCCATCTGTTGAAAGACAATGTGTGTATAATCTCTTAGCCTCAAAACTCATTAAATTTATATCAGTAGTACAGTATATGTTTACAAAAGGCCCCACAAGTTTTTCTCCCCAAGAATAAGTTATTTACTGACAATTCTACTTTCTCATATAATTCTGTAGCTATGTGAAAGTTTGATTTCTGGAATCATGCACACATCCTTTGCTCAAACATTCACTATATTTAACAAGGGAACACATGCTCGGGACATAATGATTTCATTTGGCCTAAGTGAAATTCAGTCTCCCCTCCCTCATTTCCTAAGTTCCATTTTGATCATCGCTTGGCCTTTGCATTATCCTTTACAATGATTTCTCCTGGGAAACTTTGTTTTTCTGGCAAGGGATATTTAGATATTTCCCATCGGGAGATGACGACATTTTCCCATCCTTGCACCATCCCTTCTTCTTGAAGGAGACTGATTGGATATGGATTCAAAGTTCTGATTTGTTTAAATATGAAAAGTGACTCTATACCGTGATGTTGTAAACAACATTTGGTAGTTCCATTAAAAACTTAGAACAAGCAAGGTTGTGACTATATCCCGTGATGCTTAGCTAACAAATTAGAAGCATGAATGTGTTTTCCACAGAGTCTTTTCCTAGTATTGGACCAGGTTACTACTTACACTAGCTACTGTCACACAGTTTTGTTTTATTCTTAAAAAGAGATGCTAAGGTTTGGTCTGCCTGAATTCTTAGTGCTATGAGCAAGATCATTAAAGGCAAGCTTCTACTGATGTTTTGATGTCTTCCTCCTGGCACAGGTGTGCTATCTATGGCCCATGCTTCTCAAAACATTCTATACCAAGGGTGTTCTTATGAAAATCGTCAAAAGAACTGCCTGTGATTTTTAGAAGACTCCAATGCCTTAAATGCTCTCAAAGAGTTATTATAAATAATGGGTATTACTGTTTGGAGAAATAAAAGATTTCCAGGGTATGGAATTACTTTGCAATTTCTCATTGGTCATAAAATACATAGTATGGTGAATTTCTATCTACTGAGCCGTTTGTTTTTCCCCACATGCCGATCACAGGCTGAGACCAACCTGCCCATTATAAATTATGGACAAATGGTGAGATCCTACTACAAGTTTGTCTGCTTCCTCTGACCCTGCTTAGAGAAAATTTTGATTCTCTGCTCCAAACTCGAGAACATGAAAGCCCAGTTGTTTTTGGCTGCTGAAACTTTTGCTTTTGAGCCAGCTACACCTTTTATGGATATTTTCTTGAACCTTTTTTCGTAGTTCTGTAATTACAGTGGATGTTGCCAAGGAAACTTTGCAGCAACTCCCAACCACGTGTTGCCTGGAGCTGAGCCAATCTGACTAGTCAGGGAGCCGCTCCCCGACTCAGCCTTGATTTTACAAGGTGGAACTCCCTCCTTCAACCCAAGGTAGCTTGCCTTCTGATGTGGAAGTACTACCAGCTCTATGTAACTTGTTGTTTTTGTTTTGTTTTAAAGATTTACTTATTGATTGATTTGAGAGAGAGAGAGAGTGAGCATGCATGCAAGAGGGGGCTGAGGGAGAGGGAGAGAGAGAGACTCTCAAACAGACTCCCACTGAGTGCAGAACCCCATGTGGGGCTTGATCCTATGACCCTGAGATCATGACCTGAGTTGAAACCAAGAGTTGGATGCTTAACTGACTGAGCCACCTAGGCACCCCTCTGCGTAACTTGTTTTTATTTTATGAAGATAAAATATCCTTGATATCAAGAAGAAATTCTTCCTGAGAAATGTGACAGAATCAAAAGTGAGGAAATAACTTTCTTCCATTACAAGGGTGTTTGAAATTTGCCATAACCAAAATATAGTTGAAATTTTACTAATTTTATATTTTAATTCTTCAGTTTAAGTTTGTGTACCCACAATGGAACAATGGTTATGGGTTCCAAACAAAATACTAATTGAAACCATTTTCATGAATGCTTACTAGTGTTTTTAGTTGATAATATTTAAAATTAGGGTCAAAGTGAGAAGTGATATTCAAAATATACATTATGTGGCTTGTAGAAAATAGAAATCAATAGCTTGACCCTAAGTCTATGTTTTATGGGGGGCATGTAGAGGGGAATTCCAAAAATCATCCATATACTTGCAGAATTAAGAAAAGAAAGTGGAAGGAATCTGCTACTGGAGTGACTAGGGAGAAAAGAGGAGCAATGGCCAAGTTGGGGGAAAAAATGAAACTGAGGCCAAATCATTTTATTTTTAAACCTATAAAAAGTACATTATAAATAATTACAAGCTTAAAAATTAAGTAGCTGACTGAACATTTTAACATGCTCCTTGGGACGTTTTATCGTGTGTTCCCTCTAACCATTTTCGATGTTAAACTGTCCTAACAAATCAATATAAGGTGTTTGGTCTAGGGACTATCCTTTTTTATTACAAAGCAGTGAGCCAACTGGCATTCTGTCCTTTAAACAAGTTACTGTTTTCATTCCAGAATAACAATTTGTTTTATTTGATTGTTCCTAAGCAGATTCTGGAACTAACTTTATGAATCACTTTAAATATCTTCCCATTGGCTGTATATTGATTGATACCAATCAGTTCATATTATCTTCGTTCTTTCTTTCTCTTTCTTTCTCTATTTCTTGTCTTTTTCTTGGGGATATTTGGAAGAGAAAAGGCAACATAGGAGAAAGGGTTACACAAGAAAGCATGTGTTTTCAACCATTCCAATAAACCTTCTCACAGGACTTGTTATAAATTAGAAACTTGAATTAACATTTGCCCTTTAGCATTCTGACTGATGACCCACCCTATTGGTGTCTCTTCGATAAATTACAACAAAAGCCCAGAACACGCTTACGGAGATGACAGCGGTTTCCATGGTAGCCAGGCAGACAGGTACATCTCCCCGTGACTGGGTGACACTCTTCATTCTCAGCTGAACACCGACATACCTGTTTACAGTCCTTCCCATATGTGCCTGGTGGACGAACTAAGGGAAAAAGGAAATGTAAACCCAATGAATTAAATTTGTCTGTGTAAATATAGCTCTAAAAGTGAAAGCAGGGAAAAATTTATTAAATAAGACCATTGCCTACAGAAGTGCGCTGCCCTTTGGGATTTAGGTTTCATTAAATTTACTTGGGGATTACTTCACTGTTTGATTTTGTTTTGTTCAGTCAATTTGTGACCGACTGTCAAGGGCCGGCTGCAATTTTCTTGTCACTGAAGAAAATCATAGGGTGATGTCAGGTAAAATCAACTAAAATAATAGTATAATTCATGAGGGACCACATATCTGGATAAAGATATTTTTTCTGGTGCAGCCGGTTTAAATTCTCAAGGTTGTTTCTCTCTGCACATTAGCCCGTACTGTATTTGTGTCACTTGTCAGCTACGCTGCTGGGTTGTGCTGTTTTCTTTAAGGCCGAGCAGTAAAAGCTTTCCCTCCAACTTCTAAATAATACCATGCCATTTTGTTAAGAAAATAAAAAGGTTTCTGGGTATTTTTCAGCTTACAAAATGGAGTCAAATAGACATTTTAAGCTTCACGGTTGTGACCAATGACAATTCAAACAAAATCAGTAAAAAGAAAAGTCTAATAATGTGGTTATTATATGTCCTGTGGACCCAAAATTGAATAATAACTTCTGGATCAACCTTTTTATTTATCACCTAAAGGGTATGGCATCATGGAAGAAGGGTTTGAGAAGGTTCTCACACTGGAGAAATTATTGACTGTTTTGTTCACTGCATCCATGTTTAGCATTGGCTGTCCCATATGCCTATGGTGTCACTTGTTTTCTTGGCGTCCACTGTCTTTAAGAATATTTCATCTTCCAGTTTTCTTTAAGTAAAAATAACAGCAATGGTAGCAATTCTAACTTCAGGGGCCATTGGTTGCTTGCTTAGCATTAAAAACAAAAACTAATTGAAACACAGGGCAATTAATCAAAAAAGAGGGGTTTTTTTCCCCCTCCTTTCTTGATTGGGATATATACAAATCAGAGAGCATTAGGTGGAATCTGACTCAGCATCAGAGCTATTTGAATGGTCTGTTGTTGGCCTAGACATTCTTTTAGCTAAGATTCACCATTTGTTCAAATATATATCAAAAAAGCATTTATCTGGTATGCCAGAAAGCACATCTGGCTTTACTGCCTGAGAAGTTTATTAACTTTGTTTGTTAATAAGTGGCTAGGCCAGAAGAACTGAGCACGGCATTTCAGACATGGCTGAGATTCTTACTTCCTTCACCTGGGTCATCAGTACACATGTGAGGGCATCACTTACATTCCACTGCAATGTGATGGAAGGGAGTTCCCACAATGGAAGTTTTTTGACATGGAAGGCTGACAAATAATCAGAAAAATCAGAATATGTTTCATTAGAGGCTTCCAATAACTTTAGAACCAAGAGCTGCAGTTATTACAAATTCTTCCCATCACCGGGAAGACCTGTTTTGGCTGCAGGGTTATGTGAGCATAAAGCTTGGTTTCCCCGTGGCAAATACGACCACAGAGCCCTGTGCTCTGTGGAGATCAATGACATTGAGAAGTCCAAGGGTCTGTGTTGAACACAACAGGATTTGTGTAGTAAGTTCCAGTATCCCAATATACTTAGTCATTTTCCATCTTGAGATTTGGGGCCCACCGGCATAGGGCTCTGAGGAAAATGACAGACTGGTCTGCTCTGAGGGAGAGCCATCATGATGAATATTGTGCTGATTTGCAAGCATCCATTGAATGCTGTGTGGGCCAGAGGAAATGGTGTGAATTTTGAATCAGGCAGGCCCAGCATTGCCAGTGACCTGATCTCTGGCTTTAAACAAATTACGAAAGCTCTAAGAACCTCAATGTCCTTTTCTGTACAATGGGATTAATAAAATCTATCTCACAGATTGTTGTCAGGAGTAACCTAGTGGACATAGTAACATGTGGGAATTTCATAGTGCCTCAATAAAATTTGTTTCACTTCCAATGAAACCTTATATATCAAATTAGAATCAACTATTTGACAAAAGTGCTATCTTTGGGAAAACAATATGGATAGATACAGTCAGAATAATTATGAAAAAGTTATCTAATATTTAGAGATCATCTTTACATGCATCTGCTTTCAGGAAAAATTATTTTTAAGAGAAAAAAATTTCAAAACCATTAAAATCACATGACATACAGTTTCTGAAACACAAATAGGTAAAATGTATCCATATTCTCACTAATTGTCCAATGTTTTGAGGCTTCATTACACCATTCACAAATATTAATCACTTCTCCATCCCAAGAGCTCAGGCACATCCTTAGCTTTGATTCTTGAACTTCACAGGAATCAACATCACAGAAGATATAAATTATCTTCTTATGCAAAACTGACCTCTTAAAGCTCTTAAACTCAGTTCTCAAATGGATATTTAAATGTCATTGAAGGAATTTACAATTTATATTGCAAAGCAATAAAATGAAGATTGACATAAAAGCAAGAAAAAGTATTCTGAATGTTACCCAAAAGAATTTTTGAGAAATATTGCTGTATTTCTTAGATTACATACTCATTGTGGAAAACATCTATCAGTTGTCACCTGTGAAAAAAATGGTGAATTTGACTAAGACTTCAGAGGAAATCGAAGTTCGTGTAAAGCCTGCTTTATATCCTCTTGAAAGAGAATATGGTATGCTAGTTTATTGCCTCGTGATCACAGATGGACTGCATTAGGGGGCATGCTTTCAACCCATCTTACAAGACAAGCAGAATTCTGGAATATTCTCATTCAGCAAGAAATATTTTCTGGATATCTACTCTGTGCCAGGTTCACAAGAGTGAGCAAAACTAAACATGATTTTTATACCTATCAAGCTTGCAATAGTGGGGAGATAATTACGATAAAATAACCATCAAATAAACATATAATTTAAAAATATTATAAGAGTGCAGGGTGCTATGAGAGAGTATAACATTGGGGACTCCACTTTAGACTAACAGGCATAGAATGGAAGGTGTTTAGTTCCAGATGTTCTCTTTGAAGAGATCGCTCACTGAGATCTGAAACACTAGAGAGTATATGTAGTGGGAGAGGGAAGGGGAGGGGAGAAAGAGTAAGGAGGAGAAAAATGTCCAGAGGGAAAGACCCAGGTCTATATGAGTTACTGACACTATTCCTAAATAGGATGTTGGCAATAATATGCCTGCATATTAGACAATGGTCAAGCTTACCTTATTTTAAGTATTTCTGTATTAGTTCCCTATAGCTGCTATAATAAATTATCACAAATTTAGTGTTTCAAACAATATAAATTTATAATCTCACAGTTCTGGAGGTCAGAAGTCTAAAATCAAGGTGTTGACAGGGCTGTGTTCTTTCCAGAGACTTGTGGGCTGGGGAGTATTTCCTTGTCTTTTGCAGCTTTAGAAACTACCTCCATTCCTTGGCTTGTGGCCCCTTCCTCCATTCTCCCGGCCAGCAGTTTAGCTTCTTTTTTTCTCTGATTGCCTGTCTCCCTCTTAAAAGAACTTTGTGATTGCATTGAATCCACCCACATAATCCAGGAAAATCTCTCCACCTCAAAATCCTTAATTTAATCACTTCTGCAAAGTCCCTTTTGCCATGTAAGATAACATATTCACAGATTCTAGGAATTAGAACATGGGCATCTTTGAAAGGACATTACTCAACCTACAACAATCTCTGTATTCCGAAATGTTTTAGGTAGCTTCTGATTTATTCCTTAGGGACCATGGTATAGACAGTCACATTTTTAACAATAACCTGGTACACAACTCTTTATAGAAATCAACACAAATATCGTATTTTAAGAACTATGTAAATTTATATGGGAAAGCTATCACCAATTATTTTTTAAATATATATGTATATTTAATTAAAAGATCCAAAGGACAGCTTTTGACTTGGGATTTTTTGGAAAAGATCAGGCCCTAGAAATAACCTGGGAAGCAGCTTGGGCACCCAGAGACATCTAGAGGGGATGGGAAGAAGAGACTTCTCAAGGGCTAAAACTCAGAGAAATGAAGGACTAACTGTAGAACACAGTAGAAGTTTCTAGACCATGAACTACTTGCTCTTTTTAGCACTCTATGTAATAACATTTTATCTCTGCTTAACAATAAGCCACTTTAGGGGTCCTCCCCACCCATCTATAGAACAGTATTTGCTTTTATAAATAGAGTGTTCCTTTAAGCAGGTGCTATTATGCCCATAATAAATTAGAGAGACATTAGACCACTTGGCCAAACAACATAGCTAATAAGTGGCAAAACCAGGAACAAAACCGTGGTGCGCTTGGGATAAGTTCTAAAATATTTCCCACTCTCTCAAGGCTTCTTCTCAGGAGGTGAGAGGGATGTTGTAAACTATATAGCACTTAAGAGATTACAAAGCTGTCAACAGGCAAAGTTGTGGTTTAATTTACTAGTTAGGTAAATCAGCCTGGAAAATTTTGTATTAGAAATTTCTTGTTTACCTCGTTTACTAATTAGCCATCCAGAGCACTGGAAGAAGTAGTCAAACCAGTTTGGAAGTAACGTGGTTCTTTCTGGCTGAAATTATCCCGGGCAACCAAATGACCACAAAACCTCTGTGGGGCGATTTCTACATGGATTCAAGCTGATTCTCCATATTAAAGCTACACTTTATTGTTTGAATTAACCAGTGAATATACTCAAAAATAAGAATGATTCAACAGTGCCTGTTTTTCAGTTAGGTACAATCTATATTACTTTAATCATGAAGCTATAAACTGAATATAGATAAATACCCAAAAGATTTTGGAAAGAGGAAAAATTATATTTTTGATTTGTCGGATTCTCAGGTATTTAACTGATTTTTATTGAAAACTGAGGAGTCAGCTTTGCTAAAATTCAAGCTGAGACAAAGTCAGTTACAGAGACAAGTTGGTTAGCTCTGACAACTCATAAACACTACACTTCACATAGTTTTACTACAGGATAAACTTTCTAATAGTATTTTTTGCTTCCAAGAAATAAGAACTTTGTCAAGTGACTTCTGAAAGATGATTCGTCTCTTTACTTTCCCCACTAAATTTAAAGATACATGAGACATCAACTAGAAAATTTAATGTCTTTATTTAATTGTCCTATCTACTACCTTCTATAATTAATCATTTTCTGTGAGCAGTATATCTGACTGGCAAATGTTTTATGAGATGGCATACAGCATTCAAGCCATACATATAAGAAAATGCAACAAGTTGACTTTTTGTTTCGAAATTCATGACTGTCTTAGCATTTGACAGGACACAGAGTAACTTCTTGTGGGAAGACACTGTCTAGCCTGGCAAATAGATACATTGTGGAATGCCAGGATCACAGTCTCTCCACTGTGACCGTTACAATCTCCAAGGCCATCTACACCAGCACAGTGTCCCTAACAAGCTAAATAAGCATAAGCAGAAAAGTGTTTTATACTGTCAAAACGAGCATCCACCATCCCATTAGCCGAGGGGGAAAGAAAAAAGCCTACGGCTCTCATGATCGGCAGAGAGGTGTATTCAAATTTAATCTGATACTTTGTTTCTCACAAATTGGCATTGACCTTCCATGGCTTATGGCAGCATATTTTGCTCAGGTCTTTATCAAAGGCCTGGTGATAGATCAGCTGTCATCCACCCGTTCCTCAGAATGTCTTTGTATTAAAGTAATGGTCCAGCAGAGCGGCCAGCCTGACAGGCAGGTTATTTATTTGCAATCTGGTAAAAGAACTGACAACTTCATTGTTTTAATTGTTCATTTTTCATGGGTTGATGCATTAGCTCACCCGAATCTTTGTGCCTTAGTCAGAGAATAAATATATGGGAGTCAGGGCCTCAGAATGACTGGGTCCATCTTGAAGTTCAAGAAGCCAGGGATAGTCTTGGTGACGACTGTGATTACCAGTGTCCCACAAGCATTTGGGAATTTTTTCGGTCTTATCTCTGTTGTGCATCTCTTTCCTCTCTTTCAGGAAGACCTATGATGTCAGCTACTGATCTGATTGTTTCTTGAAACAATGTTCCTTGTACTCACAGACTGTTTAAGGAGAAAGACTGGAGTGGGCCTAGAGTCTCCATGTCTCAAAGTGCAGGCTGCCAGACAGAGACCCCCAGACCTCAGCTGTCAAGATATCAAGAGGAGACACAGCTCAGGTCAGAGCCTCTCAGAATCACCAGGAAGTTTTTTGTTAAATAAACATGGCCTGGCCTCATTCTATGACATTCGATTTTAATTCAGTGACTCTTTGGTGTGGACTAAGTATATACATTTCTAAAATCCTATGATCCTGGATGAGAAGCATTGAAGTAGAATTTAGATCGACACCCTCAATTTACAGATAAGATATCCTACAGACTGAATTTGCCCAAGGTCATAGCTATTTAGTAGCAGGGCTAAAACTAGAACCCAGAGATCCCAACCCTCTGATCAACACCCTTTTCTTTTTCCACATCACATATTGTTCTCTAGGAGCTATTTGAGAGACACTTAGAAGAAGTTCTCCCAATAGCTCCTGAATATGCCATATGTCAGGGCATAATATGGAGGTGATCACTCGCACTTAAGGTTTATCTCAAATGCTTGTCTTTAGAGAGCTGAGGACGTTTCCACAGGCCAATTATAACCATGAAGGGGATTCCTATTAAGGTACTGGGTCCCAAATTATATTATTACTTTACTATTTTTTCTTCTCATTAAAATTGAGAGTGCCTCCAGGGCAGAGGAATTATTTTCAATGTGCCTCACATCTCACATAAATCAAGAACAAGCACATAAATGCTTGATGAAGGGAAGAAAGAAAGAAAGAAAGAAAGAAAGAAAGAAAGAAAGAAAGGAAGGAAGGAAGGAAGGAAGGAAGGAAGGAAAGGAAGGCAGGCAACCAAGCTTCTCTAGCCCAATATACGTAACTGTGTGAAAGGCTGATCCTACACAAAAAGAGAACACTGGATCCCTATGTGGCACATTTATATGTTCTTTTGCTTATCAAAAAAGATATTTAACATTTGTAATTATTTACAGGGTCCTGTGCTGATGATATAAAATTGAATAGGACTAAGATCCATTTTCCAGAACCCAACAGACTAATTTAGGCAGACATGTGAAATTTGATACAGAATAATCTGACAAATGCTACAAACATGTTAAAAAAAAGGTTAAAGCATATTAAAGAAAATAGCTAACCCCATCATGAGGGAATTGGTGTCTCCTCAGAGAGGCAGCATTAGAACTGAGTCTAAAACGATGTGTAAGAAATCCTTAGTCAGAAAGAAGAGACTTAATGAGTAAAGTCTTATACTGAAAGTGATAGGTACCTTTGCTTCATGGCTAGAGGGCAGAGTTTAGGAACAAGTCTGATGTCAAAGAGTTGTTGGCCCTTAAGAATGAAATGTTTTTTATGTCACATTGAAGGTTTCATCTAGATGACCACAGAAACATCACGATCAGACTGTTGACAATATGCATATTGGATTAGAGGATGGGAGCCCAACTGGGGGCTACTGCAGGCATTCTAATGAGACAAGAACCTGAATCAGACATCTGAAAAGTGATGGAAATGAGGAATTGTACCAAGATTTTTTTTTTCAAGTGGTTAGATAGAACTGGATGACAGATTGTTCATGAGATCAGAGGTAAGGCTCTTTCTGTTCCTAGACATTTCTTTCATTGTTTGTTGCTTGTTTGTTTTTGCCATAGGGTGTTTCTTTTGCAGAATGGTCTAATATTTTCACATTCTAATTACAAATGGGTTAAAAAATATTAGGACACTGACTTCAGAAGGCCATAGAAAACAAGCAAATCTGAATGAGCATGCAGCCATTCTTAGATTTTTGAAAACAAGCCTTTTCAGCTTACTTTGGTAATCACTGCACTGGCTGGAGAGGGCAGGCTGCCAGGGCAGTGGCGTCGTAAGAGCTACAGAATGCAGATACTCTAGGGGCGCCAGATTGGAAAGCAGTGTAAGTGTGTGGATCAGAAAAGAGAGATGATCCCAAGACACTGGGTCTGGGATAGGTCCTGGAAGTAAGTTCCACCTGGTTCATTTCTTTCAGGCTTTCTTTGTGAGTATATGCTTATATGGAGCACACTCCCTAAGGAAATATTCAGTGTTTTAGTGTTGAGTCTACGGCCATACCACCCTGAACGTGCCCGATCTCGTCAGAGTGTTTCAGTGTTGAAGTCAAAGTGATGATGGTCCTTGCTGGAATGGACACCTTATATACCGCTGTCAGCATGGTACACCACTAGGGCATTAATGATGACTGCTGCCCTTTTGGGGAGTTTACCATCTACCAGATATGTGGGTAGTATTCATAAATGGCTAGCAACAACATTTCCTCTTCATCAGTGCTCTAGATAAAAGCCAAACAACAAATCACAGTTCTAGAACTTCAATATTTCAGTTCAATGTTGATGGATTATCTTCAAACCCACAAAAGAAATATATCTATTCTGAAAATAAAGAGTTAATTTATTCATGCCTGTTTTTCAATTTTCTCATGTGTTTTGTTCAGCTACAAAAAAGTGAAAATAAATAGCACAATTAAACTTGTGAACTGTTGTTAGGAGGCTCCAACCTCTAGCAGATGTTCAGAATGCAGGAACTCAAGTTGAAGGAGAGAAAGAAGTTTGCAGAAATAGGAAAAGGTAAGAATGACCATGTAACAGGTACCAGAAATGAGTGTCTTGGAGGCCCGAGGAATGGGTCATTGTTAAAGAGCTGACATTTTCTCAGTACCTAAAATGTGCCAGACCTGTTCTAAGCCCTCTACTGTATCATCTCCTTTGCTAACTGACACAACCCCATGAGGGAACAACTATTATTTTCATTTTATAGAAGAAACTAAGAAAGCTAATGTGAAGACATTCACCTAAAGCTTGCACAGCCAGAGTCAGCATGGATAACTCAATGACATTGCCTTAAACATGACATTATTCTCCTTCCCAGGAGTTGCTTCATTAACAAGGGAATATGAACGTATACTACTGGTTTATGGATCCTTACAGAAGGACCTATGACCCATGTTCTCACCTCATTTCCCAGAATTGGGATAGTATAGTGAGAAAAAATCTCGACTGAGCCCTGGGAGTTATCAATTCCTAACCATGTTACTTTGGGGAAGTCACTTCCTCTCTGAATGCAGTATTGAATTTTGTCATTTCCATAGCTCTACTTAGTTTTAAATTTCAAATAAAGTTTATTATGAAAGTGATCAATAAAACATCTCGAATGGTAGAAATCTGGTACATTTTACTTTAGCATGCATGTATAATAAGGTGGCTATGCTATATTCAAAACCATAGTAACTTGTAAGTAGATTAGATCCTATAATTTTCTGTGCCTGTATAAACCAATTAGATACTAAGCTTGAGATGCTATGTCACTAATCACTGCTTTTCTCCAGATCCATAGGATTTAAAGGATCCACGTCCAATTAACTGAATTAGTGGATGGCATTAAACATACATAATGTAAGAATTCTCCTTTGTAATAGTAACAAAAGGTATCAGTATTAACCACCTAGAGCTCACAGATTAGATGATGAGCAATATGGTGATTAGGCAAAGAGAGGGCACTTACATAGAAAGCTGGAAACCCTGGAAGACAAAATGCTTGAGTGTCCATGCTTCTGCTCAAGTGTGTTGATACTCCCTTAAATGCAGATACAAGTTAAAGTTTATACAATCCAGGGCAGCATAATTAATCGTAATTATTTCCTTTTTTTCAGATTTGCTACTGGAAGAGAGGTAATGCTTTCTTTATCTTAGAGTGTTAATTTTGGGCATCCACGTGAAATGAATCCTTTATCAAAATTTTCTTCATATCAACATTAAGGTCAATGAACAACAAATGATATTCAAATATAGAATGAAACTTCTGAATCAATGATCAGCTCAAAAACTGACCTGACAAACAGATCTCTATTGGCTATCCTGAATATTAGTCCCCTTTTATCACAATAGAAAAAATAAAGCATCAAAAATAGAGACACGAGGGAAGCACTTAATATTATTTTGGACGATACAATAAAATGAAATAACTGTAGTAGAGTAACTAGATTCTGGTCAGTTCAAATAATAAAATCATTGCTTTTAGGTCATGGCTTGTGAAAACAAATTCTTTTTCTTAAGACCAATATTTTAAAGACAGATACAAATATCCACTCATAAACATCCACTGACATTGTCATTCACTCGATTTGTAGTATTAATTCAATGCTTACAATGTGGCAGCCACTGAGCTTACTTCGAAAAAACTCAAAGTTGAGCAGATCTCAGAGTTTTCTTTATTTCAAAGTCATCGCTTGTCTGAATTCCTTAAGAATAAGAACAACGAGATGTTTGAAGAAAATTGGCCCTTAACTTTTATGAATTGTTCATCTCAACTTCAACGATGTGAACTGCCAACTCTCCAAAACAAACTCCAATTCAATTAGTAATAAAATATTGCACCTCTCTGTGAAGCTCTTTCTCTTCCTCATGGCAGTTTGCTTGGTCCAAAGTAAAGGACTGAAATGAACAACTTCATTGTATCACTCTCTCCTTACATATTGTCCTGAATAAGTCACATTCCTTCTTAATAATTTGAAAGCATTTTCATTCGTGCCCCAGGAATGACTAGAAGAGCTTTTAATATTATGAAGTCTAGATCAAATCAATCCAGTCTAAATAGGGCATGGGACTAATGCTTCTTTAACCACCCCTCCTTCTGACCAATTATTCACAACTATATTGGTGGCCTTGTTAGGAAATCCTTGACATCTATGATCAGAGGTTGCAGGCGCAGGCCACTTTCATACATTTTGCTGACAACCTTTGAACCAAGCTGCCAAGTGAAAGCTTACCATAGTCTTAAAATCCCAAATGGTGATTCATTGTTTGCAAACAGAGAGACAGATTACCATTGTTAACTTGACCTCAGCCTCTAACTCCGAGTCAAAAATGCTTGAAAACATGGGCATCTTAACTAGAGCAAGACATAAATCAAATTACCTTCAACACCACAAAGAAATGAATGGTTGGCATCTTAGGAACTGTGAAGTGCAGTGGGTTTTCCTTGGAAGATGAAGTTGAGACTGATGACAAAAGACCCCATTACTTAATTGAGTTTAATAAAATATGGAGGAACAAACTTTGCCGTGGTTTCAAATAGTTTGATGAATAAATAGGGCAATTCCAAGAGCTTGCTAACTGCACAGTTCCTGGGAGTGAAGCTTTTCTGAGATTATGAGTGAGACAACAAAAGGGGACTATTCAGCAACATGAATAATGTTGTCTTAATGTCCTTGCTGCAACCAAATCAAATTAGTGGATTATATTGTTTTCATGGGTTTTTGTGCAGGCTTTAGAGCAAGGCAAAAGTAGAGAGAAGGAGTAAAAAGGCTGCTACGAGGGAGATCAGGGGAAAGAATTTGTTCCCGAAAAGACAAACAATTTCGGTAAGTGAAGGAGGTGTAGTGAGGTTAGGCAAGAGCTAGGGCCAGGCCAGACATGATCATCAAGTACGAATTTTATGAGCATGTTAAATCTCATCATGTCACAGTTAGACTGCAATTTTATTAAATGTCGGGTGAACTGAGTTGAGGCAGTGTGTATCCACAACTGAGGAAAAGGAAGACTTGGAAGTTCAAATAATAACAGATCATTATTGTTTTTGGTATATGACACCAGCTCTACTTTTTCCAGTGAGTTTTAACTAGAAACTGGAGGTAACAACTAACATGCATATATAATTTTTAAAAAATGCTTATAAAATCCAGTTTTTAAAACCAGGCCACATTAAAATTGGATGTTGAACATGTCTATTATTAATGAGTTTACACCAATCCTGATATTTTAGATGGTTATATTTATTATTTACTTTCTGCTTTGGATCTGGGAGGGGAGAGAAGTCTGCATAACAGTCCGGAAATGTGTGACAATTCAGTATTATTGCTTTTGATATCTCCATAAAAGTTTTGACTTTGCAAAACACAAGCTTTTTGAAAATTGCTCTAGAATAAAAAGCACTTTTCTACACAAACAGCAAATAAGTTCTTCAGAGAATTCTACCAGAATGCTCTAGAAATCGGTGTTTCCAACAAAAGATGATACATCCCAGAAACGCTAGAGACATTTCTCCTTTTAATAGTTTGCCAAAGTGTAAGCTCTTGTGAAATCTGAAGGCTTTCAACATTGGCACAAACTAGTTACTTAGAAACATATAAGCATTTCTTTGGGTTTCTGGAGAATGCAACTTAATAGAAAGTGGCATCCATGTGCACCTATGGATGCTAGCAGCATGCGTATGCACCTGAGAATACTGGCAGGGCACATACTCATGGAAGGGTACCGACACATTCATGTACCTCTTTCTGAGACCTTATCAACCCTCTGTCAAAAGTGCTGTTTGAAACATGAAAAATTCAATAACTCACCTGGTTATTTTGCCTACGCTAACTAGTCTGACTTTTTTTTCCTTTTGAATTAATTGAGCCGATCAGCCATTTTTTTGTGTTTTGGAATTGAGTTTGTATCATCTTCATTAGAAATATATAGCTTCCTTTGCACTACTGGGTATCTACCCCAAAGATACAGACGTAGTGAAGAGAAGGGCCATACGCACCCCAATGTTCATAGCAGCATTGTCCACAATAGCTAAACTGTGGAAGCAGCCAAGATGCCCTTCAACAGACGAATGGATAAAGGAGATGTGGCCCATATATACAATGGAATATTACTCAGCCATCAGAAAGAACGATTACCCAACATTTGCAGCAACGTGGACGGGACTGGAGGAGATTATGTTAAGTGAAATAAGTCAAGCAGAGAAGGACAATTATCATATGGTTTCATTCATTTGTGGGACATAAGGAATAGCAGGGAGATCAGTAGGAGAAGGAAGGGAAGAATGAAGGGGGGATAAAAAGAAGGGGTATGAAGCACAAGAGACTATGGACTCTGGGAAAGAAACAGAGTTTCAGAGGGGAGGGGAGTGGGTGGGATGGGGCTAGCCTGGTGATGGGTATTAAGGAGGGCACATATTGCATGGAGCGCTGGGTGTTTTTCGCAAACAATGAATCATGGAACACTACATCGAAAACTAATGATGTACTGTATGGTGACTAACATAACATAATTTAAAAAAATTTAAAAAAAAGGCTTCAACAGCAATATATATATATATATATATATATAGTTTCTTTCCCGCGATAACAATTTAAAGATAATGGTTTGAAAATAGATATTTTTACTCAACACTAAACTAAAGTATAAGAAACACTCACATTTGGGTATATGCTCATTAACTAGAATTTTATTCATTTTAAACTGTAGGAATCTATTTGACAGAAAAAAGAAAACAAACAAGGTGAAAGGTGAAAAGGTCCAAATGTGATGCCCCAAGGGGTATGGGGTATGGGGTAGAATTGGGGTATGGGGTAGAATTGGGGTATGGGGTAGAATTGGGGTATGGGGTAGAATTGGGGTATGGGGTAGAATTGGGGTATGGGGTAGGATTGGGGTATGGGGTAGGAATGGGGTATGGGGTAGGATTGGGGTATGGGGTAGGATTGCTCTAGCTCCATAGTTACCTTTGGCAACCCAATCAGGGAGGCATCAGGATGTCCCTGGGGTGGACTGACAGTGTAACACACGTAGTGACAATTCAATCCTAAAAAGTCCGTGTGGACAAGCTGAGAAGGACAAATAACAGATCAACTTCCCTCCCTCCCCCTCCTCGCTCTCTCTTTTCTTTCTGTCCTTCCCCAAAGCTCCTGTTTCTCTGTACTGCTTTAGTGCCTGGTAAATGAACCAGCTCTCTTTCTAGGTATCTGGATATAAACTTTTCAACCACTGGAAAACTTTTTAATATTTAAAAATTATCCCCCAATTATATGGAAAAGCATTTGACCCTCTGTCAAATTATTCCTTACCTCTCTAATACAGAGCATGGAAAATTTTATGCACAATGTCTGATATGAAAATATACAACAATTTCAAAATATTCAGGCCAAAGGTTATTATACACACTGATAAGAAATTACTACACACCTGGAATTTTATAATCCAAAATCACATGTTCAGTGCAGAAAGTTACAGCACAAGGCAGAAATAAATCCAAGTTTATCTACACAAATCTCTTTCCTTTCTGGTTTGTATAAATGCATTTTAATTAAATTATTATTTTTTACAATAACATTCTCACTCAGGAATTCACTCCATGTACTTAACTCGTTTTTCACACACGCAAAAAGCCATATCCATGTATATAACTAACTCATTTTTCCTGATTCATATGTATTTTTCTTTTCTAGCAATGCCATATTTTTCAAGTTTATAAGTTGGCAGCTAATAATAACAATTCTGTCTCATTTCACCACCTTTATTTCAAATATATTAGTTAATAACTAAAAGTGGAATACATTGGACAACCCCAAAATTTAGAGACCTCAAAATAAGAAATTATAGAGATACATAAGTCACCTGATTATTCTCTGGAGTAGGGAACAGAAGGAGGGAGCTGTTTCCTCAATTAGTACCGGTCAGAGTCCAACAAAATCCCATCCCCAGGAAAGTTGAAATGTGGATTAAAAACATTCTATTCTGAAACTTGAAGTATGACTAACCAAAACCAAACTACACACACACACACACACACACACACACACAGAGAGAGAGAGAGAGAGAGGGAAATAGAGCAAACCACTAAACTGAAAGAAATAGTGATCCTCCTAGTACATCTAATGGTTCCTTGCCATTTTATTTTTCTACATCTGAAATTTCACATTTACACAGGAGCCAGGGATGCTTCATATAAGTAGGCATAGAAACCACCTATAAAATATTCTACGCTTGAAAATTTATTTCCCCGCCCACTATTCCCTAAATTATCCCCTTGAGAGAAACTCTCCTTTGAGTCTCTGAATGTTCTCTATTTATATGCACTCTCCCCACCCTGGAAGACATATTCGACTAACATTGAAGTGCAGAGTATCTCCCTTCCTGTGCAGATTACCGGGACAAAGCCAAACACAGCTAGAGGAGGGTGGAAGGAGGAAAGAAGTATTCAGATGGGAAAAATATAGCAGGGGGAGGGGAAGGAAAGTAGACAAGCCTCGCCTGCTTCACAATTTTCCAAGGTGGGCTTGTCCCTTGATGGGATATTTTTGGGTCCTGTAGGATATATATGGCTATCACCAAAAGAACCAGTTTTCTGTCGGCGGAAAATGAACAAAACTGGTACAACAAACTAGCCAACTTTTGTTGCAATTATTTTCAATCTGATACTTGGGTGTATATTTAACCTCATAATAAAAATATTTTCTTAGGGAAAAAATACTTGACATTTCAATTCTGGGCATTTTGTTCTTTGCTAAAAACTGAGAGGAAAGGGAGGGTGTTGTAGTTCAGCATGGAGAGAAAAGAATGGGCAAACTGTGATAGATAGTCTCTAAGGAAAAGGGAGAGAAACAGGCTTAGAAGGTGAACTCAAATTCAGGTAAGAAACTTCAACATTGCTCACTGAAGTTCTTTATCCTGAGGACCGTAACAGCGGTGAAGCAGCAAGAATAGTGGTCAAAGATTCACTGCCATCTATTCATTCTCATCTATCATGTCTGCTCACTTCACTTTTCTGACAAAATTTTTTCAAACAATATAGAACTATTGGGGAAAATATGAAATATTTATTTAGATCACTAGTTGATGGAAACCAATTATTTTTTTCTGCAACTATGAACAACTGGTTATCCTGCTTCCATCTTCTGATAAAAGTCTGTATAATCATTTTCACAAGTTCATTTTTTTCAATTTTCAATTTAGTTCACTGGTTGAGGTTATCTAGACCTGAACATTTTTAAACTGCTGTTGAGTTACTATTTTTCCTTGGACAGATTGACAAAGGTTATAAGGTTTTACACACCTTGTGTGTGCCAGTGCCGGGGCTAAAGGCTTCACACATAGTGTGATCCTAAATCAGTGCCAGTTTGGTTGTGGTTGTGGTTGTGGTTGTGGTGGTTTTTAGAGATAGACATTACTTGCAACATCTATTAAAGTTGCAAGCAAACAAGCCCTCAATTATGCAGCGAGAGGATTTAACTTAAGGAGGAACTCTCAGATCTGTGCAAAGAAAAAAATGCAAGAATGCTCACCACAGTCTTTTTTAAATAGAAGAATACTGAAAATAATCTAAATTTCCATTTTTAGGGGATTTAGTAAACAAATCGTCTTAGAGGCTTACAAAAGAGTATTCCAAAGGCATATGGAAGAAAAGTCAGCGGCGTGTGAACTGATAGGAGAAGATGCGTACAATATTTAGTTTAGTAAATAAGTAAGCAAGACACAAAAATGTTTGGTGCAAGCACATTTGTGTAAAAATAAAACCTGAGGGGGGTTGCGGGGGGGAACTGGCAGTGAAGCTTTCCACTCAACACTCTTCTGCACTGTTATTTTTTTTTAAATTTCTACTTTTCATATATTTATTATATATAAGATATATAAAACAATGAATTTGAGAGAGAAATAATAACACTGTAACATTTACCTTTTTTTTTTTTTTTGAGTTCTGGCCCAGACCCACGCAGGGAAGAGGGAGCTATGGCCCTCTAGTGGAGAATTGCAACAATGCATTTCTCTCAACGCTGCTTCATCCCACATTCTAAAGAAATCTCCACCTCTAAATTCATTTATGGGTGGAATCAACTAAAATTTTATATCAGGTAATATCACAAAATATACACAATTCAGTGCCCTTGAATTTAACTCTTCCTTTAAAAATTCTGGAAACATCATTTGATAAAATATTAACGTATGATGTATTTTCTGTGTGCAACAGCAGTACCCAGCTACTCAGTTGCATTGCATGGGAGAAGTCTGAGCGTGTCTGTTTGCTGAGAAAGTATATTTGCTAGCACGGGTGCTTCAGTTACAGGAAAGGCTGACTTCTAATAATTACGAAAGCTTGTTGCTAATTAAAAACCAATCATTTGCTTATGCTGATCTCTAAACTAGGATCTATGTAGGCAACTGTCCTCCTCAAAACCGAATCACTGTAAGTGAATAATAAAGGTATTTATTTTCATGGGCTAATCTAAAACATTTCTAACAAGAGAAACTATTTCAACACTATATATGGCTGTGTCGACCGCCAAATTCCCTCAATCCAGTTGAAGGCGTGCAGAGTTTCTTGTCAACCTTTGCTCTGAAGCAGAGCATTCTCGAACCCAACCCCTGGGCTTGCTCCGTATGAAGTATTGGCTACCTTGGAAGTGTACCGTCTCTCAGTGTAAAACTCCCCAAAGGGCGATTCAGATCACATTTAGAATTTCCTATTTACATTGCAACAGCCATGGCAGAAGTTTGAATGTCACAGTCCAAATCTGGCACCAAACGCTGAGTGTGTTCGGTGGATTCAGTTTCCAAATTCACGTCACATGGGCATGTTTTCATCAAGTGTGAGGAGGAGGGGTGTCATAGGATAAGTTCATGTTATGAACTCTGGTCTTAAACTCTTTATCATCTTGAACAAGTAAACTAGTGTTTTTGCCCTTGCAAAGAAAGAATTTACCAGACTACCTCAACATAGTAAGCTTGCCTTTTAAATGCTTATGCAGAAACGCTATCAAGCAAGGACAGGCCACTATTATTTCCAGTTAAATCTCCCATGTGAGAAAGGGAAACTCGCCTAGAACAGCCTAGCAAGGAGAGGCAATTCTTGAACAGGCAAACTTTTACTCTAGACAAGTAATGAAGGTTGCTAATAAGTTTTCTTTCCCAAGCTGTGTCCATGTGTTGGGGAAATGTATCAGGACACTGTTTTTATCTTCATGTTTCTCCTTCTCTTCCTCCTCCTCCTCCTTCTTCTTCTCCTTCCAAATATATGAATTCATAGGGGTAGATTTTTCAAAATAAATAATCAGATGTAATTTTAAACTTTGTTCTGTGTACTTTGTTTTGCCTCTTTTTGGTTGTTACAAAGAGTGATCTGCAAGGAGAAAATGTTTCCTCCAACTGAATACAGCCACACACGCACATATCTTAATACCCAGATCCCAAGTCCGCCCAACTGAGGCGAACTTGAAAGAGCTCTTCCAGACCAGGCTGGGAGGTAAAACAGGCAGTGAGCAGGACCGCTTTGGGTCACTATTTAGTGACTGGGTTGTTGAGTCCACATCTGCCCAAGGTTTCCAAGTTCAGCCGTGAACATTTATTTGCAGTAAATCATGATATGCCTAGCAATTTATTACAATCTAATGTTGAAATAACTTATTCTGACCCATCTATCTTGAAGTTAGTTTAAAAATAAAGTGTACTTACAGGGAACGTGTATTATACACTTTCAGACTCGGAAAAAAAAAAGACTCATTATTTGGTCTTTACGTAGTTAGGTAAAAAAATAACATAAGCATCCCTTAGCTCAGGCTGCCTTTGAAAATTCCTGAATTGGAGGCGTAAATTGCTTCCTTAATTTGCAAACTGATAGAACTCATTCGGGGCTGGGACTACTGTGCTACCAGCACAGGGAGCACAAGAATCACAAATATACTTGAAGAGAAGAGACCTCTCACTCTGTGGAGGGTTCTCACTCAGGTAGAAGAAAATAAAATGTTGTTTGTTATTCACAGCCCACTGTGGTAGAAGTTTTTCCTCTTTCAAAATTTTAAATCTGTTGGAACACTTTGAACGAGTCATTTACTCTGGCTTTCGATAATACATTAGCATATCAGAGTAGCATATTAGATTGAAGCTACACTTGCCTAAAAAACGAAGATAAATCTTCCTAGAGACCCAAAATTCATCGCATAAATGTGTTTCAAGTGCCAAAACAAACAGAGGAAAAGCGAAGAAACAGCTCTTGTTATACGCCAGCTTCAAAGATAGAAGCTGAGTGCTTCAGAATTCATATAAATTAAAATAATTATTATTTCTTTTTAAATCTTAGCGTGGCTTTATGTATTATTCAGTGCCATCACGTTTGAATCCTCATTGCCATCCAGTTAAGAGAAATACTACTGCTGTCCTACCATACACGGTGGGCCCTGTAGTGTAATGAAGGGATTGGGGACCTGCAGTTGGGCAGATTTGGCTTCTACTTTAGCTTTCCAAAATGAAAATGATGATGCTTTCCCTACATCGTGCTGCCAGGTATTAGAGATGATGTTTAAACAACAGCTGGCCCAGGGCCTGGCATGGAGTTGGCAGCCAGAGCAGTGAGCAGCTTTACTCCTGAGGGGCAAGTGGGTAAGCGACGGGATGGAGGTCAAAGGCAACAGCCCAGAGCTGCCAGAGGAAACACGTAAAAGCTCCCAGAACTCACCCAGCTTACCCACGTCCTAAACCTTGGTTGTTCATTCAAGCACAAGGACTAATCCATTTCAGTGTTTCCCAGTCTTAGCTGATCTATAATCAGATTGTTCCCACAGGAAGGAGGGATTTAGGCAAGTTGCTTTTTATGTAGAAACTCTAGAACGTAAGCATTTGAGAATTTATCATGAATGGTTCTTTTATATGTAACACGGCCAATCATGTCACTCCTCTGCACGAAGTCCTTCAGTAGCACCCCCATTTCATTCAGCTGAAAGCCAAAGCCTTACACTGGCCCACGAGGCCCTATAGAACAACCCTCTGCTTTTCTGATTTCATCTCGGTAGCTCTTCCTGTCTGTCTCTCCGCTCAGGCTGCACGCCCTGGCCTCTCACTGCCCTGGAACTCTCACTTTGACTCAACTCTTGCCTTCTCCAGGAGATCCACCTCGACCACTCCTTACTGCTATCAACTGTTTTGCCTATCCTGTGTTCCCGATTCCATTAACTTGACCTGTTCTACTTTGGTTTTTTTTCCAATAGCACTTATCACCCATCGTGCTACAGATTATATGTGTTTGGGGGTTTATTGTTTCTTACTAGTTTTCTCTCACGAGAATGTAAGCTCAAAGAGGGCAGTGCTCTTTGGCATTTTATGGGTACACACGAAGGGCTTTGATCAGTGCTTGGCCCTTAGAAAAATGGGCACAGGACATTAATCAGTAATTCATGGAAGAACACACTTGAAAAGACAATGTATGAAAAGATGCAAAACCTCACTAGTAATCAGGGAGAGGCAAATAAAAATAATATTTCCTCTGAAAAACTGACACAAGTTAGACAACAGAGTAAGGCAACTACAGCCCCCCCCCCCATAACTGGCTCACCTACTTTGGAAGCAATTTGGCTTTAGTAAACAAAGTTGAAGACCAGTGTCCTTTGCCCCAGCAAATCCACACCCAGCAGAAACCCCAGTAAACCCTGCCTCACGCGCACCAGGCAGCGGGCACAGAGATGTTTGCTGGAACACTGCTGGTAATGCAAAGCACCCGGAAGCAGCTCATGTGACTCCTGTTGGAGAGTGGAGAAAAAAGCTGCCCCACCTTCCCACAACAGGGGCCTTGTAAGCTCTCAGAAGGACACAGTCAATATCTACCAATACAAACTAACTTCCAAAACAACAATGGAGGGAGAAATCAGGATGCAGGTTGGGAAGCACAGTATGATGTTATTTGTCCATCAAAGGCTAAATGTTTGCAAGATGGTACTCTCTGTCGTTAGCTGATACATGATTAACTCTTTCCCTCTGTATAATGCTCTGAACTTTATGAAGCCCTTTCCTCCCTCATTGTGAAACATTCCCTCTCACCCTATTTCTGACTCTGCTCCAAGTTTGGATAAAGTTCAGTGATTCTGCCCCATTTACAAAGAATAGCCAGTTGTGTCTCTGAACTGTTTCTGCCTTGGTGTCACATAAACAGGCTTGCTTGAGTTGACTATAGGGAGGGCTGCCCTAAATCTCCAAAGTTGCACACAATGTTCACATTAAATAATCTAGGTCATTAGAGTTCAGCCATGACTTTTCTAAAGGGCTGTTTTCATAGACTTTATCTTGTTCCATGTGACATATCTCCAGCAATAGACCATTTTAGTTGTTATTTGCAGATACGGCTCTCAATTTTGGAGGAAATAGAACCATAGTATGGTTCCCAAATGCTACATTATCAGAAAGAGAGTAAGATTTTTAGATATGATCTAAATATGTGAAGTTTTAAGTATAAAAACAGTTAACTCATACACTTTCTAGAATGCCAACAACTTCATTTGTTATTTGAAATAGGACAAAACAATGTATCAGTTTTTAAATGTTCATTAAATCCTCCCATTTTTTTTTCCTTTTGAAACATTCCAATTTTTTGTTAAATGCCTTACTTACGATGGAAATGACCAAGAAGCTCCCTGGCTCCCAGCATAAATTCTTCTCTCTTTAAATGGGAGCACGTCCCTTTTACAGTAAATGTTGACAAAATGAGATTAGGGTGCTCCTAGACAAAACAGTTATAAAGAAGCGGTTTGTGTGTATTCTTCGATTTCATCTAAACGCCCTCCCTCACTGTAACTCCTGGTAACAATGATTCCTATCTGGCTTTCTCTAAATTTCTTGTTAGACAGCTTGGTGTCAGGGGTTATTAATTTGAGTCCATGAGTTAATAGTTAATCTCAGTGGTTTCATGATCTCTCTGGAGTTATTAGTAAAAATGAATGTGCACATATGTTTTTCTAGGAAGAATTTCCATAGCTTTTGATAGATCATCTAAGATGTTGAGTACCCAAAAAAATTTAAAAATTATGTTTTACAAATTGGGCATTGTTTCCAGCTGTGGTTTTCACAGAGTGCAGAACATGACGATTCCTTGGCTCACTCTCTGAGAGGTTCTGGTTCAAAGGACCTGGGGTAAGATTCAGGAATCTGCATTTTTAAAAGTACTTCAATAGATCTTGATGACACTGATTCAAAAGATGACACTGATCCACAGAATAAAATTTAGAGTTTTTCATGTTGCCTTTATGGTCTTTGTCCCTAACTAATCTTTCAACTTTTATTTTGTCCATTACTCATACTGCCCTACAAAACACAAATCATTCTTCCACTTACTTACTCTTGTGTTCAAAGAATAGCTATTAGATTCACTATAGAGACCCTGTGCGGTACTTCTAAGATGCCATGGTTGACAAATAGTCTAGTCACAAGAAACAACCAGCTTTTCTTTACATTTTGTCTCCTCCTCCTTCACCAGGTAAGTGCCTATTAATCCTGCGAGATCCAGTTCAAAGGCTACTTGTGCAAACATTCTAGACCCTTTGAGACAGAGTTCTTGTTTTTCCCCCCCTTCGGTGGATTCGCAGCATTTTTTTCAAACATTAATTATACTTTTGTGCCATTATTTTTTCTGGTTCCAGGTTTCTGTGCTTCTCCTGGTCAAGAACCACATAGAAGTCTTAAACATATCCATCCTGCTCTCTTCTGTTCCAATGCAAAATTTCCAACAATATTTCCGAATAGATGAGAAAAATACCATGTTTTCTTCCCTACCAAGAGTAATACACATTTTAGTATTATACTCTTGAAACTCTAAAAGCCATGAGAAGAAAAAGTAAAGCATTCCTGTGGTCAGAATCCTAAACACAATGCTATGCTATGGGGCAAGATACTTTGGTTACAGAATCTTCATTAAATAGGGCAACATATCTGAAGAACTAGCCCCCAGGAGAGTCTCTTACTGTACAGAAGGGTGGGAATATATCTAGGCATTGGCCCTTGTGACTAGAACATGCTTCAGCTCAGAGTGAGTATTGTTATCCGCCCCAGAGCTAGTTCTCCTACCAGACAATCTTAAAGATATCATCACCAGTGGAGACACTTGGAATTTCATTAGATTTAGAAGGAAACTACAAGGAAAAACCAAGAGTCCATCTAAAGTTGGTTTTATCCTTAATATCTTTGAGAAAATCTATGAGTTGCAAGGGAATAAAGCAGCATTTTCTGAATCTTGGATGCCGTGACAGCAGTGAGGGTCAAGCTAGAGAGAGCATGACTGGTAGAGAAAATTCACGTGGGTGACATCTAATTATTCTTCTATTAATTCAGCAGCTATCTTTAAGCACTCCTTTCAGAGCCAGGGATTTTAAAAATATACAATTAAAAGACAATTTGGGCTCCAAATTCATGCCTAAATATATTTGTGAGCTTGGTATTTTTGAAGTATTTTATATGTTCCTAAGAAAAAGCCACAGTACAAGTAATTTGTATATCCTTAGTACTTTTATTCTGTGTATGTTGTGACATTTGTAAGCTTTAGAAATGTTGTGAAAGCATACTTCACATTAGTAGAAATATATCTTCAAGCATGGCACTTCAAGTGATGTACTTTTTGAATTCAGGCATCTTTTAAATTCTTGATCTTTAGTCAGTTTGAAGCCCTTCATTGCTGAATAGGGTGTTTCCTTCATGTGTTGAGATGCTGGCTGTCCAGGCTTTGTATAGATGTATTTATACATATAGAGAAGAAAACACACAGATACAAATTACTTAAGTACAAGACGTGTCCATGGTCATAAATTCGAGTTGATGTTGCCATCCACAATTTTCCTTAACAGGTAGATATGTTTTCATTTTTTAAATTAAACATGCACTTACAATGAAACCCATGTTTAAAAATGGGAATATTTCATATAAAAAATCTGATTTCTGGACTTTTCTTAAAAATCCGAAGTCCTGGCAGCTTGGGGTCAACCTTCTTGCATGATCATAGTTAGTGGAGTTAGGAAGCAGCTCAGTGATCGACCCCCGTGACAGGGCAGGGAATCTTCCTACCATTCCAGTATTCCTTAATATTTTTAGACCCTGGAGGACTTTCACATTTTTAACTTCTCTTCTTAAAACTGCACTAATTTTATGTCAGAAAAAGTGGCCCTCTGTATAATATCCACTCATATCAGACTGCTGTTCTGGTATGCTCCAATAATCCCAAAAGGCTGAAAGATTTGATTGATTATAGCATTTCCTTTAGGTGGAGTTAAAGAGGGAAGAAAGCGTTGACACAGCAGTTGATGGGAATGGGAAGCCTCACAGCTGTTCTGCTTCTTCCTTCCCAGGGGCTGCTCCCGGGTGCTGAGCTACCATATTCATGGGAAGTCCTGGGACCTTTCTCTTGCATCTTTCTTTGGAATTTTTTTTTCAGCAGCCAGGAGCAGGTGTTGCTACATTTAACTCTATTAGGAAAATACGTGTTAATCTACCTCAAGACAGGTATGACTGCAGCAGCTGTTCCCAAGCTTTAGCAAACATCAAAATCTCCTGAAGGGCTTATTAAAACATGGAATTCCAGGGCCCAGCGTGTCTGACTTAGTATATGGGATGGAGCCGAAGAATTTGCATTTCTAACAAGTTCCCCAGGGATGTTGACGCTATCGGTCTGAGCACCTCAGTTTGAGATCCACTTGCTATAGGGAATTTTTCAGATTCCTCTGAACACTGTAAATGCCAGATTGATGCAGCAAAGGTCAGTGAAGGTAGCATCTCCTAGCAAATATCTTGATGACATTCACTAGGCAGAAGCTGAACCCTTCATGAATTATGCAGAATTATTAGAATCATGCCTATACCAACCAGCTCTATGTTGTTATTCTACTGCCCTACCACCTATGATAATCCAGAGCAGCTGTGGGGTTGTAACTGGGGACAAATGAAGGAGAAAAACAGAGACGATGCTTAGATGATTATCATTTGCTTTTTCTGAGACCATTTCTTTTGATATATGTTTTAATTGAAGGGGATCCTTAAAACCACACGGTGGCAGTGTAATCACATGAGTGACACTTGTCATGCTGCCGGAGTTGGCTTCTGAACCCAGTACACATTAAGAGATAATTCTGAAAGCTAAGCATCTGCGGCTTTGGCTTAACAATTATTGGCCCGTAAAGTGTAAATGACAAGTTGTAGTCAGATACCTCCACAAAAAGCCTACGTCGGAGCTTTCAATGTTTTTACAATGCCTCAGACAGAATACATTTTTCCCCTCTGCCGTTTCGTAGTGTGAAAACAACTTCACACGAACAAGCAACAGATCATTTCATGCATGAGCTATGTAACAAATTCAATCCAAAATAACTCCTGCTTCAGTTTAGCAAATTACTGTGTGATAGCAAATTCGCTTCTTAGACTCTAATCATTTTTGAAAAGTGAATTTGTTTTTTCTCTAGCATTGCTTAATTTTAGATATGTGCATGTCTATGTGCTTCTTACAACTGCGTAAAATTGAACTTTCCTAAATTTGTTTGCTAGAGTGTCTATTCAGACCTTTTCCTTCTGTAGTGAGATTTCAAAATGACAATAAGTCTTTGCTGCATTTTAATTTGGCTGGTTGGCTATTAACCTGTACTTTATAAACTATATAACTCCAATAGAACGTAAGGAGTTGTGGATTCTTAGGATAACAGGGTCCTGGCAAAATGAAGGACATATTTCTATATTCTGCTCCCTGTCCTGAAACAAAATATTCTGTACGGTCGGCAGAAATGGCAGGTTCCTGGTGATGGTGGAGTGGGGGGTTGGGGGATGACTTAGTGTTAAATATCAAAAATGTTTCCTTATGTGCATCTTGATATGGTGCTTCTGGTCACCTGAGCAATGGGAACAGTCAAGTAAGAGACTGCAAATGTGATAGATATGGGTGTCAGCAGAAGGGAACAAAGAACCTAGAAACTGCCCATGCAACACGGGGTACAGTTTCAGTTCGCTGACAAAATATGCCTTTGCCAACAACGACAGGACCTAAAATCATCGGCAGCCAGGCTGGAGTGGGAAAGGAGGAAACATGACTTTTTCCCCAAACCATCCCTACCCAACCTCCTGAATATGTTCAGGCTTCTCCCACCACCGCAGACATCCTGATTCTGGTTTTAGCTGCTAACCTTACATTTTGGATCAAAGAATACCCTCTGGGCATTCTAAATCAGACAAAATACTCTCTGGGAAGTACACTGTGACTGGGATTGTCCCAAATGCAGGGATCTGATGGGAAAGGTGTTTTAACCTTAGAGAAAGACAAGACTCAAGGTCCAAAATGATCTTCCCAAATGCAGACTAGAGAAGTCGTTAAAAATGTTATTTTGAGACTGTAGCTATTGCTCTAATGTGGGTAACCTGCACTGCACTTTATTGCCACATGCGTTAGGCGGAATGGAGCTCAGAGAGCCCGCCAGCACAGCAGGGCTTCCCAGTACAGCCACAGTGTCTACAGTTGCAGAGGCTCCAACTCCCCGGGTCCTCGTTGTGATTGATGGGCTGCATGCAGTGTGCGGAATTTCTGATTTGCCCCACATCATTTGAGTTTTTAATCTGCTCTCCTCGTTCAGCTACTCCATATTCAGCCAGCTTCTTCCATATAGGTGTCCAAGTTTTAGTCTATTCCAGAATCTCAAGATTAATTTTTTCAAGAACAGATTGCAAGATTTGGAGAAATCACACCCTACAAAACAATCAGTCTCGTGCATGCATTCAGCCATATGTGGAGCCATGCCTGTAGGTATGAGGTCGGTATTATTATACCCACTTTGGATATAAAGAAAACTGAAGCTTAAGAAAGACAGAGTAACTTGTCCATAGATTATAGTCACTAAGTGGTAGTGCTGGGATTCCTACTCAGGTTGGTTTGGTAACTCTAAGGCCTATGCTTTTAATCATTAACAAGATTGGCAGGACTCAGTCATTATACTTCCTACCTTCAGAAAAGTTATTCCTTCTCTCCTACCTGCGCCTTCCATATGAGGACTACAGAACAAATAATCTATTGTTTTTGTCTGAGTATAGATTACATGTGGTTTATAAAAAGTAGATTCTTTCTCCATGTAAATGCTACTTATTTTTTTAAATACTGACACATATGTTAACACTTAAAGAATATACCATGTAATATTTATATGCATACTATGTCCTGGCAGTATGATGTTGGATAGTTATAATTTTATCAAAGTGCAATTACAAGGATTATTATATGAGCTATAATTCTTTTTGACAATTCAATCAGGCTTCAAATTTCGAAAAGAAGTTTAACTTGCCTCCTTGATTGATTTTTTTCATTATTTATACCCTGACTATTTAAAAAAAAAGAAGTTTTAAAATAACTTTCAAAAAGGAGAGAGCTATAAAACAGACTCATTAAAGCAAGAATGAAAGAATAAGAAGCATGCAATAAAAGGATAAGAGAGTTGTGCCCAAAACCTTGGATTCAAGAAAATAACAGTAAACAGGCATGCTTTATTCATGAGTTCCCAGATAGCTAAAGCAAAGACAAATGAACAAATAAAAATATAGTTCTCTAACTGATAAAAAAGAATACTAAGTTTTTAGAAAAGCCACTGATTTTTGTACTATTAAACTTAAAGTGTTTTGACTTGTGTATGTGGTATGAGGTAGGAGTAAAGATTCTTTTTCCCCATATGATTATTCAGGAGATCCAGTGCCATGACCATTGCATGTTCACTGTGCGTAGGGTGATTGTTCTCGTAAATCAATTGACTCTGTGTGAGAGGGTCATTTTTCTGAACTTTTTATTATGTTCCGTTGGACTGTTATCTATGTCAAACCAATACTATATTATCTTAATTACTATAGCTTTTATCTAGTAATGAAAGGTCTCCAACTCTATTCTTATTCTTCAAGATTGTCTTGGCATTTTTAGATCTTTACTTTTCCAAATGCATTTTACAGTCAGCTTGCCAATTAAAAAAAAAAAAGCAGAGATTCTGATTCTGATTGAGTTGGTATTGTAAATCTGCCAATCCATGGCCATGGTATATGCCTTCATTATTTAGCTTTTTAAGTTTCTCTCAATAATATTTTGTAGTTTTAAGTTAGAGACATTATACATCTTGCATCTAACTTATTTTTTGATATTTGATATTCTCTAATGCACATGGTGTCTTTTAAAAAATCTTTTTAAAAATTATATTTGTTTCTGGTATGTAGATATGCAATTAGTCTGTTCATTGATATAGTATCCAGAGACCTTGCTAAGGTTACCTATCTGTTCTAACAGCAGCGAATTCTTTTGTTTCCTAGACACATAAGCCATCTAGAAACAATGGCAGTTTTGTATCTTTGTTTTAGTAAGTCTTTTTCTTGACTTATTACACTATGCAGGACTTCAACTTCTATATTGTAAAGAAGTGGTGATAGCAGCATCCTTTTCTTGTTTTCTCAATCGAAGGGGGTACTTTTAGCATTTTACCACAAAGTATGATGTTTGCTGTATACATTTGTACATATTTTTAAAAATCAGATATTTTAAAATAGGTAGTTCTTTTCCTCATTTGCTAAAAGTATATGTGGTATGTGTGTATGCCTGTGTGTGTATTTTATTACAATGAGTATCAAATTAATTATGTACTATTCTGTGTACATTAACATGATCATATAATTTTGTCTTATTTTTTCCTAATACTATAGTGTACTACACTGATTTTTAATTGCAAATTCACTTTTGATTCTTGTTATGAACTTCCTTGGGCAAGATATATTATCATATATACATATGTATCTGTTTAGTTATATATATATGTATATGTATCTGTTTAGTTATATATATATATATATAACTAAACAGATTGTAGATTTAAATGTGAAAGATTACAGAATAAAGATTTTAGGAAAACACATAAGCAAATTTATACATGATCTTGAGTAAGCAAAGACTTCTTTTTTTTTTTTTTTTTTTTTTTTTT